>NC_045541.1:161035342-161247842 GCF_009769535.1 Thamnophis elegans
CTTTAACACACGTCTACCCATTACTTCATGCCCTGCTCTCTGGTGCTTTGGAGACATGGTTCCATAGTTTCTGCCTGTCGTGTACAATTGGTGGTGGCATGCTTCAGGTCCCTCGATTAAACAGTATCATCTTGCAAGACCCACTGTCCTCTCTGTCATGGCACTTGCCATCTGGAACAACAAAACCCCAGATATTTGATTTGCTACTAACCCGTATAGCTGTTAAGATGGTTCTAACTCAGTCCTTAGGACATGGTGCTTAGCAGACTCCTTTAGGTTATGTGTTTGAACGGGGAGGGGTTTTTTATTGTCCCTCTGGGTGTTGATTGTATTTTTACCCCATATTGTGATGTTTCTTTCTGTTTTTTTTTCTAAATTTGTAAGTCACCCAAAGTCATTGAGGTGTTGGATGGCCATAGAAATGTGTTTCATAAATAAATATGAATAAAAAAGAGAGGGGGGAATTATCTTTGCTGCACACAGTCTGAAAGGTTCAGGACTATTGCAAAGGTTTAGTGTTATTCTTGTGTAGTTTGGAGTATTTATTTATTTTTTCTTTTAAAAAGTATTTGTTTGGGGACTTTTTCGTAATATCATGCCTTAGCCCCAGTGAGTATTGTATTGCATTGTAGAACCCATCAGAGTTGGGTTCCTACCAGTTCGGCCTGGTTCGGCCAAGTAGGTAGTAACTAAGCCACCCATGCACCTGAACTGGTTCTTTTGTCGGCGGCACCATCTTGATTTTTGGTTCTGCACATGTGCAGAACAATCTCCATTGCACACATGTATTTTTTTCCTCCCTTTTCTAACGTTCTACGCATGCACAGACCTTTTTAGGTGTAAATGCGCATGCATTTCTAGTGTTTGGTTTGGTTTTATTGGACTTATATGCTGCCCTTCTTCCAAAGGACTCAGGGCGGCGTACAACATAAAAACACATATGACAAAAGTTAAAAAAGATTAAATAGGAAATCCAATAACCTTCCATTGACAATTTAAATCAAATTTAGGATTAAATTAAAATTAACAATTTAAAATTAATAATTTAATTTATTCTATCCAGGCGGTTCAGCGTGCCGAACCGGCAGTAATGCCAGTAGCAACCCACCCCTGACCCTCGTGTCAGGATAGGAGGGTTGACAGGCAAGATCACTTGAGTTTTTACCTTAGTGATATTTATACTATGGATTGAATCAGTTGGCCTTTGACCCACTCTGCTTCCCGCCCCCCCACCCCCAGGGATTCTGGGGATTGTAGTTCTGAGTAGGCAACCAGTCATCCTGCAGAATACTCCCAACAGTATTGCCCGAGCTTGCTTTTTAAAATTAATTTTGTGGTGGAGAAAGAGAGATAGATCATGAGAGATAGAAAACCAATATTAAATTTGAAGTATTCAAATTTTGTCTCGGCGTGATGTGGAAGTTATAAGTTCCTTTCCCGAGCTCCACATCAGTTACAATACAACTCTACTCTCATTTTCTTTATCTGCTGGAAACGGTGGCTGCTCTGTGTGGTGCTGTGTATTTCTGGCACTTGTGGGAAGCTGAAAGCATTTAAAAGCTTTTAGAAAGCTGAACAAAGGGTCTATTTGTTTAGCATGCTCACTTTATTTTCTTGGGGGAGGGAAGAGAATCCACTTTTAAAATTACCCCTTTATCAAACCTAACATGAATGGTTTTTAAATCTGCATATATGAATTAAATGGGGAACAAACACAAGCCTAATGGCGCTTAATAATGAAGTGCTTGCTTTTCCATATTTTCCATCTTTTAATTCAAGCAGGGGTTTTGGAGAGAAATCTTTTAACTAAAAAGAAGGCAGATAGAAAAGGGCACAGCATGCATCTAAAGGAGTCACTGTTGATGTAGGAGGGATAGCAAAATTGGGATCATTAATGTAACTTTGCTTGAAAAGGGTGGATACATTTAAAGTTCTCTGTTCAAGAGGCAGTTCTCAAAGACTGCTGGAGTCCCTCAAAGTTCCTGAAGATGTAGGGCCAATCAATCCACGCTTGATTAGAGTTCGTTGGAGGCTGTTGCCTGTCTCCAATCCAGCTGTTGTGGCAAAGATTCAAAGGCCACCGTGGTTTGGACAATAAAGAATTAAAGCAAGGTGGCAAATTGTTGTGCGTTTATACTGAAACTCAATCAAGGATTGATGACAGTACTGTTTCTCACAGCCTATTCTCACCAATCAATCAGAATAGAGCTGGAAGGGACCTTGGAGGTCTTTTGGTCCAACCCCCGGCTCAAACAGGAAACCCTATACCTGTGATGGTGAACCTATGGCCAGAGGTGGCATGCAGAGCCCTCTCTGTGGGCACACGTGCCATTGCCAGCTGCTCATCTGGTTTCTGGCAAGCACATGGAAAATGACCCCAGAAACAGCATGAAAACTCTCTGGAAAACAGCCTGAAAATAGCCCCCCAAAACAGCCAAAAAACAGGCACATGCACTCTGGCCAGCCGGTCTTAAAGTTTCCAGTGCTCCAGCGCATGCGAAGACCAGCTGGCCATGTGCATGCCAAAAACCTGAAGACCAGCTGGCCTGCGCATGCATGTGCACCGGCCAGCTTGTCTTTGGGTTTAGGGCCCTCTGGCATGCTCGAATGCACGCACATACACACACGTTTTTGTTTGGGCACTCAGTGCTGAAAAGGTTGGCCATCACGGCCCTATATCATTTCATACAAATGGTTGTCCAGGCTCTTCTTAAAAACCTCCAGTGTTGGAGCACACCCAACTTCTGAAGGAAGGTCGTTCCACCGATTAAATGTCCTCATTGTTAGGAAGTTTCTCCTTACTTCCAGGTTGCTTCTCTCCTTGATTAGTTTCCATCCATTGTTTCTTGTGCTGCCTACAGGTGCTTTCGGTAAATAGGTTGACCCCCCCCCCCTCTCCTCTTTGTGACAGCCTCTCAAATACTGGAACACTGCTATCATGGCACCTCTAGTCTTTCCTTTCTATAGACTAGCCAAACCCAAATCCTCCAACTGTTCTCCATATGTTTTAGTCTCCAGGCCTTCAATCATCTTAGTAGCTCTTCTTTGCACTTTTAACCAAAGTCTCAACATCTGTTTTGTAATGTACTGACCAGTGATCTGTATCATGACAACTCTTTCGGCCCAGTTGTCACACTGAGAAGAATTAATACTGTTTACATGCATCAGTTGCTTTTCCAGCTGTCTGTGAAAGTGAATCATCCTACAGGTACACCGGATTCAACTCTGACTAGTCTCTATTAGCATGACCTGTTGGAAAGGATGGTGGGAGTTGTCGCCCTTAATAACTGTAAAGCATTATGATGCCTGTTCCGATCTTATTCAGAAAATAAAAGTCAATTGGCTTCAGCTGAAGCCAAGTTCACATTGAATGGACTTCCAGTGTTTCTAGCTAATGTCAGTGAGTGCCAAAGGCTTTACAGTACAAATCCAGTGTCAATATATTTACTTTGATTGTTTTGGCCTTTTGGGATAGGTGACAATAAAACTTCTTGTGTACTACAAGTCAGCAGCAGAAAGGAAAAAACAATAATTGGATAGTGATGTTTCTGTTTTGTGTGCCAAGATAGAGGTTTCCCAGAGCTAAGGGTCTCAAGGTAATTAAATGTTGAAACTGGATGTGTCCTTGTATTAGATGGGCAGTTATTACAGAAAGGGATTTTGCTTCTTTACATAGAACAACTTGGGCTTATACTATCCCACTAGATTCGCATCATGGTGGCTGACGTGGCAAAAATATTTTGTTGTTGTTAGTCACAACCCCATGGACAAAGTTCCTTCAGGACTTCCTGTCCTCCACCATCCTCTGGAGTCCATAAGTTCCTTCAGGACTTCCTGTCCTCTACCATCCTCTGGAGTCCATTTAAGCTCACGCCTACTGCTTCAGTGACTCCATCCAGCCACCTCATTCTCTTATCATCCTCTTCTTCTTTTGCCCTCAGTCTTTCCCAGCATTAGGCTCTTATCTGGTGAGTCCTTCCTTCTCATTAGGTGGCCAAAGTATTTGAGTTTTATCTTCAGGATTTGGCCTTCTAAAGGGCAATCTAGGACTGACCGGTTTGATCACCTTGCAGTCCAGGGGACTCGCAGGAGTCTTCTCAAGCACCATTGTTCAAAGGCCTCAATTCTTTGGCGCTCAGTCCAACTTTCACAGCCATATATTGCAACTGAGAAAACCATAGCCTTGACAAGATGCATTTTTGTTGGCATGTAAATATACATTTACAAATAAGATTGCAGAAGTAAGCAAGGTCCATCATAATGGCAATGAGCAATAAGATGTCCAACGATTAACATCACAGCTTCTCTTACTCTGCTGACTGCCCTGTCAGAGGAAACGGCACTTAAGAGCATTTAACAGATCAGCCAAGGGGGATGTTTGCAGCACCCCAATGTCATGTGCCATGCACCGCACAGGGATAGCAAGGTGGACAAGGTTATGCTTTGCTCAAGCTAAATTAACTTTTCTGCTTGCGGGCAGAGCTCAAACAAGTTCTCTCAGCTGAAGAGTTGCCCCAGAGTTGGTATAAAGGGGCCCTGGTGGTCTGTGGGCTCCAGCAGGGAGATTTTTTATTTTGTTAATGGAGATCTGCAGCAGCTCTATTTCTCTTCATGATGATGTTGGCATGTAAAGACTGCTTAATCTGTTTCTTGAAATAATCCTTTTTGCAGGGCTCTCAGACTCAAAAGCTTATGAGTCCATACCCTAAACTGCAACCACCCATCCACACTTGCAAATTAACTGATGTTGAAATTGACCGAGTGACTAATATGTGCATGTATTCATGTATTAAGGCCTTAATTGACCTTCTTAGGTCCTTCTATAACTAAGAACCAACATAGCTTCTGGAAAGTAGACTTCTCTTCAGGGGTAGCTCCCTATGCGGGACATCTTTCTGTGGAGGCTAGCTAACCCATCGGTCAGAGGTGTTTTAATTTGGATTCTCCCACTCGCTCCCTGTGGTTTGTTGATTTGTCTTTGCTCATATATTTCCATTGAAGTATTGGTGGAAGTTTTGAGTCTTGCATATAAAGTTTTCTTTCTTTTCCGGCTCAAGTGAAAAAAACATGGTGAGTTATTAATGTGTGTTTAATATTTTGCAGTTAGTTCTCAAAGCATGTTCCTTCCTCTCCTCTCCTCTCTTCCTGCAAAAGGCAAGCCGCCTTCTCTCCTCTCTTCCTGCAATATGCAAACCCCCTCCTCTCCTCTCTCTCTCTCCTCTCCTTTCCTCTCCTATCTTCCTGCAATATGCAAGCCCTCTCCTGTCTCCTCTCTCCTCTCCCATCCTCCTGCAATATGCAAGCCCTCTCCTCTCTTCCTGTAATACGTAAGCCCCCTCCTCTCCTCTCTCTCCTCTCCTCTCTCTCCTCTTTTCCTGCACTATGCAAGCCATTTCCTTTCCTCTCTCTCCTCTCCTCTCCTCTTCTCTCCTCTCTTCCTGCAATATGCAAGCCCTCTCCTCACCTCTCCTCTCCCGACACTGTTTAAAAAATTAAAACAAATTAGGCTTTCTGTAGCTTTTCCAAAGATGCTCAAAAAGATACTGTTGAGATACAGTAAAATGAAGAATTTCACCCAGAATGAAAAAGAGGTATTTTCTGTGGTATAAAAGAACCTGAGTTGCTAGGCGAGAACTGGACTAGCTCTGGAAAATAACTATAACCCTGCAGTTGATATTCCCATTTCTCCTTAAAAAAAAGAGAGAGAATTACCATTTCCTGCCTTAGATGGAATTCTCCAAAGCATCTTCAAGGGGAGTCCTGTAGATGTTGAGAACTCTCTCCTTCAATTTACAGAGCTTATAGCTGATGCTGGCAGGATTTTAATTGTCTAAGGAAAAGGGCAGAGGGGAGATAGATTATTTAGAAAAGCCAGTCTTTTTACTAATCACACTTAACGTTAGCAGAACAACAGCCCTCAGAAAACCAGGTCACAGGTTAGCTTTTTTCAAACACGTCCATCATTAGGCCCAGGGAAAGCTCTGTTTTTAATGCCATGCTCCTTTCCTCTGATTTTTCTCTGTCGACAATTTCATATTGCTTTCAATCTTCTGCAGCTGCTCATTCAGTGTGTTTGCATTCTCTTATGATGTTATATGAGAATGCACATACTTTCCACTTTATGGTCTTCTTCAAATAGGCATCCACACCAATACTTTCCCAATATTTGATGAATCACACTTGAATGCATGAATGTGTTTGAGTGCAAGTTTGACTGAGAAGTGATAAGAACAGGATCACCCAAATATGAAATTCTGCCCTTGATGGTTCTTTCAAGCCTATTCATGGGATCATGTATGTTAGAGGGACGAATTCAAAGCACTAATTTATAACTGGAGCAAGAGGATCTATGGATCATACTTTTGTGTCCTTCACTGAGCCATGGTGGTACAGTGGTTAGGATGCAGTATTGCAGAGTAATTCTGCTGGGTGTCAGCCAGAGGTGGTATTGAGCAGGTTCTGACCAGTTCTGGAGAACCAGTAGCGGAAATTTTGAGTAGTTCAGAGAACCGGTAAATGCTAAGAGCTGAGGTGGTGCAGTGGTTAGAGTGCAGTACTGCAGCCACTTCAGCTGACTGTTAGCTGCAGTTCGGCGGTTCAAATCTCACCAGCTCAAGGTTGACTCAGCCTTCCATCCTTCCGAGGTGGGTAAAATGAGGACCCAGATTGTGGGGGCAATATGCTGACTCTGTAAACCACTTAGAGAGGTCTGAAAGCCCTATGAAGCGGTATATAAGTCTAACTACTATTGCTATTGCTATTGCTAAATCTCACCGGCTCAGGGTTGACTCAGCCTTCCATCCTTCCGAGGTGGGTGAAATGAGGACCCAGACTGTGGGGGCAATATGCTGACTCTGTAAACCGCTTAGAGAGGGTTGAAAGCCCTATGAAGCGGTATATAAGTCTAACTACTATTGCCATTGCTATTGCTACCTCTGATGACCTCGCCCCCATCTATTCTCTGCTCCCTGAGTCCCAGCTAATCTTGGATGAAATGGGGATTTTGTAGTAAATCCCCTGGAGTGGGGTGGGAGTAGAGATTTTACAGTATCCTTCCCCTGCCATGCCCACCAAGCCATGCCCACAGAACCACCATTGGTGCTGGCAGTTTGGTAGTTCGAGTCTCATTGGCTCAAGGTTGACTCAGCGTTCCATCCTTCCAAGGTCTGTAAAATGAGAACCCAGATTGTTGGGGGCAATATGCCGACTTTGATAACTACTTAGAGAGGGCTGTTAAACACTATGAAACAGTATATAATTCTAAGTGCCATTGCTATACCCAGGTAGGATCTGGACTTCTCCAAGTGGGCACCTAGGCTTTGGAACTGTTGACTTTAAAGACCGATCATTTACCTTCCCACTTTGCTTTCAAGTCCCGAGTCAAAATATTTAATCACCCTTTTCAGTGTGCTGTGTTTAAAGATCATTGTACTAGTTTAATTTTAAAAAAATCAACCAACAAACAAACCTCAGCAGTTGTTTATATTCTGCTCTGCTGTTTCTTATTGTCGCCTTATTATGTATTATTGATTTCGATTTTTTTCTTTTGCTGGATGTGCCATTAATGTGTTTGATTTTCTTCCCCTCATGTATGATTGCTCATCAGGATTCTTTTAAGGATGGATGGTTTAAAAAGAGCTGAATAAGTCAAAAGCAGCCTGGTCATCGGAGAGAGACCCAAATAAACTGAAGCTTACCACATATCCCTTTTGCGGGACATGATGATTGAAGGACATTTTATCTTGACGGAACCTTATTTTATTTTTTCTGCTTTTAATATTTTATTGTAGCACTACTTTACTCCTTATGAAGCATTTAAAGGGCAGAGTCTACTTTCCAACCACAAGACCGTCTTTTAAAGGAGAGAGAGAGAATGGGAGAGAAGGAAGTAGCCAATCCTTAATAGTTTTAAATGTAGCATTCTTTTTCTGGTGTTATATGAGAGCATGATTTATATTACATCGTAACTTATTTTTGGTCTCCTTTCTTCCTTTGTGTGTGCACTTTTAAGTTATTCTTGACTCTTGGCTTGGAAAATTCCTGAAGTTTGTTTGCTTTTTAAACAAGACACTGCCTCCTTCCTAAGCCTAAACGAGAAACTGAGTGGCTCAAAGTCACCCAACTTCCTTCCCTGTGTCAAGCATGACTGGACCTCATAAGTTTTCCTGTTTTCAGCCTGTGGCCTTTAATCTCTACATTGCATTAATTCTCTTTCTTGCCACCTCACTCTTTCTTAAAAGTACAGGTAATCCTTGACTTACGATCACAAATGAATCCCAAATGGCTGTTGTTGTTAAGGTAGATATGTGTTAAGTGAATTTTGCCCCATTTTACAACCTTCCTTGCCGCAGTTAAGTGAATCGGCAAGAGCCGAGGTGGCGCAATGGTTAGGGTGCAGTACTGCAGGCCACCTCAGCTGACTGTTATCTACAGTTCAGTGGTTCTAATCTCACCGGTTCAAGGTTGACTCAGCCTTCCATCCTTCCGAGGTGGGTGAAATGAGGACCCAGACTGTGGGGGCGATATGCTGACTCTGTAAACCACTTAGAGAGGGCTGTAAAAGCACTATGAAGTGGTATATAAGTCTAACTGCTATTGCTATTGCTAATCAACAAAGTTACAACAGGAGGAAGGTATGGTAAATAAAGCAACCCAAACTGTATATTATAGCCTATTAAATGAAATAACAAATGTATAAGAATGATAAATGTAAAGAGGAATAACAATTATGTGAATGTATACTTAAAATGCTATGTAAGAGAATAAAAAAAATATTCTGGGGAAAAAAAAGTGAATCACTGCAGTTGGTAAGTTAGAAAGCTGGTTATGAAGTGAATCCAGCTTCCCCATGGACTTTGCTGGTCAGAAAAAGGGGATCACAGGACCTTAGGATACAGTCATGATGGCGAACCTATGGCACGCATGCCACAGGTATCACACGGAGACGTATTTGCCGGCATATCAGCCCTTAGCTCCGGTGCGCATGTGCGTGCTGGCCAGCTGATTTTTGGCCTTCCCGAGGGCTGGAGGAGTCCGTTTTCACACTCCCCAGGCTTCAAGAAAGCCTCCAGAGCCTGGGATGGGTGAATGCTCCTCCCTGCTGCAGGAGTTGCATGCGCATGCACAGGAGGGTCACGCACCCATGTGCAGGGGGGTGGAGCTCATTCCATTGGAGGTCTGAGTATGGGCATGATAGAGTGCACACCAGTAGTGGTTTGCAGGTGGTACGCCCCGGTACGGGCATATCGGAGCCTGCCCGGAGCACCAGGTACCGTTCCGGTATGTTGCTCTGGAGAACCCACCCACCCACCTGCACTCCTTACCTGTCTTTAAAGTCTTCGGTGCTTCCGCACACGGCACATGCAGCACCTGCGTGATGCTCTGCCAAGCAGCTGAAGTGTCATGGAGGCTCACGGAGGCGTCATTGGATGGTAAGACGCATGAGCTGTGTGCGTGTGAGCGCACACTGCACTCATCTATGTGGATGACGCCGGCCCAATTCCAACCATACCAGTTGGAACGGGATCCAGAACCCACCACTGGTGCACACGGACAATTTTGGCATCCCTTTAGAAAAAGATTAGCCATCACAGGGATACAGCAACAGTCATCAATGTGAACCAGTTGCTCAGCAGCTGAATTTTGATCACATGATCATGGGGATACTTCAAAGGTAGTGACTGTGAAAACGGTCATAAATCATTTTTTCCAGTGCTATTGTCACTTTGAATGGTCTCTAAGTGAACTGTTGTAAGTAGAGGACTGCTGTACTTGTTGTGAGTAGCATTTTGGAGATAAGCGTGGTCCATCTTATTTTTCCATTGAAAGTTATTCTGGAAGCTATTATGTGTCTTTAAAAGAGCCGGAATCTAAGAATGCTATTTGACTTCTAATTTTTTGTTAAATGGTTCTGTGAAACTACAGGTTTTGGTAGCTTGGTATGCTCAATACCAAGGGGGGGGGGGTGTTTCAAGTTTTTTATTTTAGATTGCTTATACATATCAATGCGTGAATAGTGCAATACCTGGGTATCATACATTTTAGCACTCATAAACATAATATTA
The DNA here is from genome assembly GCF_009769535.1 of Thamnophis elegans. NCBI lineage: Eukaryota > Metazoa > Chordata > Lepidosauria > Squamata > Natricidae > Thamnophis > Thamnophis elegans. The sequence goes on from NC_045541.1 coordinate 161,045,407, forward strand.
TTACTCATAATTCTTACATTTCATTTTCATTTCATATTGTTTAAACATATCTAATCCTACCGCCATTCAATTTCAGAACCTCCCTCTTATTATTACATATATCTTGTTGTTTTCCTCTTATTTCTATTTCTATTCTAACCTTTATTCATGTCACCATTGTATTCAAAGACGTTTCTTTTCCGTCTTCCATCTTTCACTTGCTTTATTATTCATATTTCCCTTATATAACTCTTCACATCTGTATATATTAAAGTTTCATCCTTCATTCTTTCATTGTTCAGTGTTTTAATATACAATTCTAATGTCAATCGCAATATCATTTTATAGGGTAGATCTATTCATATTCCTTCCATTCATCCAATCTATGTAATTCTACTTTTAACACACATGCATATATTAGATATCTCACCCATTTGTGGGGGGGGGAGAGGGAGGGAGGGAGAGAGAAAGAGAGAGGGAGGGAGAGGGAGGGAGGGGAAGAGAGGGAAGGGGAGGGAGGGAGGGAGGGAGGGAGGGAGGGAGGGAGGGAGAGAGAGAGAGAGAGAGAGAGAGAGAGAGAGAGAGAGAGAGAGAGAGAGAGAGAGGGAGAGAAGTGGAAGATTTGACCCATATATTATATCAAGCCTCTTTCATTGAATAAACTATGCATGGTACCTTAAGCCATAAAGCATAGAATTTGACCAGTGGTTAGGTTCTATGAATTTATATATAGATGGAATACCAAAGCAAGTGTAATTTGTTTGATGGATCCTATGATGGGAAATACTGGAGCAAGCCATGGGTGAGGATAGATTCCAAAGTGGGTGAGGATGCATAATCTCCACCCCTTTCTTGCAATCTTTCTAACGTTTTCCTTCTCTTTCATTGCAGTCCTGAAAGGACAAAATAATTCTTACCAGGTATCAAAACAGTTTTGAAAGTGGGTCAACGTCTATATGACATTTTTTTGTAAAACAAATGCTAAACTATCAAGGTTTTGTGGACATTGTAATACTTGTACTATGACGTTGTAACTCTGAAGCACATTTCTGAGTTGATGTATGCTTTGAATGTCATGGAGATCTGGTACATGTTGCCCTCTCAGCTGGTTTTCGGCCATGATTTTCAGCCATTTTTCATTTCATTTTTCCCTGAAGCCTCCGGAGGGTGAAAAATCATCCAACTTGCAAACCGGAATTTCAGAAATGGACTTGCTTTGGATGAAGCTTCTTGGATGAGAAATGAAATGCCTTCTTCTTTTTCCTCAAAACAAACAAACAAACAAACAAACAAAAGCAATCCAGCTGCCTTTGAAAAAGCACCTTTGAGCTATCTACTTTGCTTTCTGTGTTAAAAAGCTCAATAGGATTTCAGAAAAAAACCCTTAACAGAAGCTATCTTTGGTGGCCCATTGGCCAGTTTTGTCTTTGCTATTTTCAGCCAAGCAAGGTGGTTTTTTTAGTATTGATGTTAGCAATAGCAATAGCAGTTAGACTTATATACCGCTTCATAGGGCTTTCAGCCCTCTCTAAGCAGTTTACAGAGTCAGCATATCGCCCCCAACAGTCTGGGTGCTCATTTTACCCACCTTGGAAGGATGGAAGGCTGAGTCAACCTTGAACCTGGTGACATTTGAACCACCGAACTGCAGATAACAATCAGCTGAATTAGCCTGCAGTACTGCACTCTACCCAGTGCGCCACCTCGGCTCTCATGATGGATGTTCATGATGGATAGATATCATGCCCTAGCTGAATATCCTAATGCTTTAAGAGTTGGAAAATGAGAGCGGGGGAGTTGCCAAGGACAAAATGTTGAAGGAAGAAAGTAAAAAAAGAAATCTGGGGGAATGAATTCTGTATAAGAAAAGCAAGTAAATACAAAAGAGGCGTGCAATTATTCTCCCATTCCCCCACCCCCACCCCCGAGACTGTTGGTTTCTTCCTCTTTGGGCTGTGTCTTTCGTGGTGGTGGGGGGAGATCTGAAGAAAAAGAGTCTGAAGAAAAAGTTGAATGTGGTTATTGTATCATATTTTAACCCTGTACAATTCTGGATATTGTGCAATAGGAACCAAAGCAGCTTCAGGGAAGAACAGGGACCTCATTATGCCAGGCTGCAGTGCTGTGCATTTCTAAGTAGCTACTGCGTTCTCCTGGTGCAGCCAATGACTCTGGCAAAATTGAGGGAAACAACTGATCCTTCATTACTTTTTAACTCTTGCCTTGCAAGCTGTGGGAGAGAATCATCCTTGAAGAGGGCGCCGGGGCTCCAAGAAGGATTTACAGAGAAGTCAGATGATCATGTAGCTAAAGAAGATATTCCGTCTCGGAGTTCTTTAGCTGATTTTTCTCATGGGAAGAGAGAGTGCGTGGTGGTGCTTCATCTTGAGGCACTGAGCTCAGCCCCAGGCCTAGCCAAAGGTGGCTTTTGTGTTTGCTTCTCTTTGTTTTTGTCTCTATCTGTCTTGGGAGATACACAGGTCTGGTAGCAAAAACGGACTGCTGCAATTGTGAAACCCTAGTAGGCATCAAGTCCCTAGTTGGAGATACAATCTGAAAAAGGCACGAAAGACCATGTTGTAGATTGACAGCTAAATGTTCTCTTGGGAAATTTTGGCAGTGGCGAGAAGGAATAATTTCCTCCCCCAGTAATTCCTTGATTTAGAATTCTAAGATGTATATTCTGTGCCAGCTGAAGCTTCTCAGTTGTCTTCAGATGGAGGACCACATTTGTTGTCTTACAGCAGTTCAGCATGAAACATATTTCTGTTCTCCCCCTTTTAACTGTACCTGAGCATTTTCTTGCAGCCCTGATTGTTAGGCAGACTGCTTCTTTCCATCAGCCAGAGCTGAAGAGAGCATCACATCCAAAAATTGTCAGTACTTGACAGCAAGTGTTAATGACAAGGTCACAATAGCTAAATGAAATGGAGTTTTGTGTGATCTCTCTTTAGACAGCTGGATGGATTTTTCCTCTTCTTTGTCAGCTTTAGAGGGGCAGTGTTGGCCTCAGAGATCAATTGAGATGGTGGTGAAGAGGACATCCTTCTCATAGCTAGGGATTTAATTACTATTTTTGGTGTAGGGTCTGAACAAAATGATAATGAAAAGGGAGCATAGTTGTGCCATCTATACACTTGGAGAAGGATGGGATTAGCTCAGGAATGGGAAAGGTTGTTTTCTGGGTTTTAGAGAGGAATATTGGGACTTTTAAAACCAAATCTGCATTAATATGCTCTATTCAGTGACATAGTTCAAGAGCAATCAAGTTGATTTTATAATTTGATGGAAAATTCCAAACAGAAACTTTGAAGTGATTCAAGACATCACATTGAATCAGATGCGTCCTAATTGGTGAGGGAAGATTTGGGATTTATTTCGGAGCTGTGAAAGATTTTTGCATGTACGCAAATACAATTACCCCCAAAAAATAATAAGTCTAATTTGCAGTTTCTCCTCAGCATATTAATTTTGGAAGCAATAATTGTGTCAACAACATCACTGCAAAATATGGAAACATAAACCTGATGAAAAATAAGTATGTTCTCATCTGCATCTTAACTCTGAAATTGCAATTTTGGTCAGTTAGTTCAGCTAAAAAACATAGACTAAAATGAAAATCTCACTTATTTCAGTCTCTTACCGCTACATTTTTAACTTGTCTACTTTGTTGGGTGAAAATAGCTGTGGTACAGCTCTTAAATATACCCATTAAATTAATTATGGCCCTCCAGATTGCAAATGTTGGTGAGGTTTGCAGAGATTTCAAGGCTAAAACCAGACAGATTCCTGACAAGGCTTTTTTGGTACATGAATGTACTTGGTATTAGAATGCAATTCTAATTTGAAACTCACATCATGAAACACATATGCAGAGAGATATTATTTCAATAACTTGTTCAAATATTATTTATACCTTATTCAAATAATGTCATCTAAAAATCATTTCCAAAGGTTTGTAACAGACAGCTTTTATGGCTTGTTAGCTTTCTCTTCTTTCAATAACCTTTCTGAAGACAAGTAAATGCTTTCAGATTCAGTGTTTAAAGGCTCTCTCTTCAAATACACATAAAACAAGAAGTAGATTTTAAAAGTACAGGAGGCAAAAAAAAAGAATAAGGACCATTCAGTGTTTAACATATGGATGAATAATCATTGCAGTATGATGGAAAATATGCTTTATGCATATGGTAAAGATAAAGCAAATTAATAGTTAAATAAACAAACAAATATTGGTAGTATACTAATGACAGTATACAGGATGCAAAGCAGACACTTGCCAAGAGGTGCAAAGCTTGTTTATAATTGGGAATGTGTTAGATATTATAGACTCTCTTGCTCCTATAACATATTTGAGAATACTTCAACCTAGGAAAAGTACGAAATGTTCCATACTAGAAGGGAATCAATGAATGTAGAGTTTTGGATATCTAGCTGATGTGCTAAGGCACTGAAGTTAGGTACCCTAAGAAATAGATACTTCTCAAGGTAAATGTAAAGGTAAAGGTTCCCCTGCACATGTGTGCTAGTTGTTCCTGATGCTAGGGGTCGGTGCTCATCTCCATTTCAAAGCCGAAGAGCCAGCACTGTCTGAAGACGTCTCCATGGACATGTGGCCGGCGTGACTAAATGCCGACGGTGCACGGAACACTGTTATCTTCCCACTGTTAGGTTGGCAGAAGCTGGGACAAGTAACGGGACCTCACTTCATCATGCGGCGCTATGGATTCGATCTGCTGAACTGCCGACCTTACTGATCGACAAGCTCAGCGTCTTAACCACTGAGCCATTGCATCCCTATAGATACTTCTCATACTTCTATAGATACTTCTCAAGACCCCTCAAAACTTGGATGGTGGCATTCAAGAGTCTAGGGTAGCTAGTCTATGGTTTCTGTGCACCAGGAAGATGAGTTTCCTTCCATTGTGTGTGAGAGATGACTTATGGCTGTTGAAATGCAATTAGACAAATTCATGGAGAAATGAGCTAACAGTAGCTAATAGCTGGTGGCAGCTGCCTAACTCTTGAATCATAGACTATATAGGAAATAACAATAGTATATCACCTTCATGTTTTGCTTGTAAGCTTTCTAAATGATCTGATTGGTCTATGTATCATAGAATTCTGAATTCCATGGGTGTTTAGCTTTATCCGGTTTCACCTCTCTTATGTTTTCAAGGTTCTTATGACCTTCAAGAAGATTATGATCCTCCATAAGATGACCAAACACATTTCCACTGTCTTAGTCATACATGTCTTTTATTTGATCAAATGTTTTGTGGATTTTTGCTGATTTTCATGTCCAATCAAAAGGCAGGCATATGTTCCAAAATGTCTGTGTTACTTCTAGAATTGTAGAACATGAAAAGTAGAATCTTCTATAGTCAAGAAAGAGCCTGCATGACACATCTCTGAGTGATCTTACTCATTGCTTTCACATAACTATTGAAAAATATATCCTGCTTAAAATGGGTTGGAGCACAGCTTCACTGCCTAGAAGGCATAAAAAATTAATACTAAAACTTTGGATTTAGTGCATGTCAGTGTTTTTCCAGGATTGTATAGCATGGCATTTTGTCTGCAGTTTGTTGGTGAAGAAAGATGACGGAAATTGGAGAGATATTTTCCTTCCCAAGGATGATTAAAATTGAAATTAATTGGAGTGGCACTTGAAAAAGTGGGTGGGGCCAGAACAAAAACTTCATTAGACCTAATTTAATTATAAGTACATTATTACTTGTATATTTAATTAATTTTCTTATGTCAGAATAAACACTAGACAGTATTAAGCCAGAGTTAATAGACTGAAGTTACCACCTGAGTCAAAGCATTTTGCCTGCAAAGAATTGACTAAAGGCTACAGTTCAGTGATGGAACTTGTACTTGATTGGGTCTCTGGAAACTGTTTAAAATATTCTCATGTACTATTAGAAAATATGTCTAAGATCTTGTAGAATTACTGGCAGTCAATATATAATATATGCTGGTACAGCCAGCAAGATCTCCTATTGCCGCCCCTATGTTACCAATTGATTACGTGTTATCAATACGTAATTCTACAACAGGGGCACCCAAACTTGGCAACTTTAAGACTTGTGGACTTCAACTCCCAGAATTCTGAAGACCTCTGTTCTACAAGATAATCGCTCCCCAATGAGGACCTTCAAGTCTTCTAATAGTACATCCATTATTTCTGCAGTTGAATCTAAACCACTTTGCTGCTATTATCCTCCTCTTTCCTTCCACCTTTCCCAGCATTGCAGACTTCTTGAGAGATCTGGGTGTAGGCATAAGTGTACAAAATATAATTTGGCCTGGTCATTTGTATCTTATGTGAGAGGCAATCTGAAATTCTCCAGATGTATCAATCTATAACAGGGGTTTCAAACTAAAGTCCCGTGGGCTGGAGCACTCTGCATGGCCGCCCTGGGAACAGTGAAGGACTGGCCCACGGTGCCACTGCATGGCCTTCCCAAGCTCCGTTTTTGGCCATGACAGCCTCCTGCAGCCCTCTGCCAGTTAAAACGGAGCTCAGGGAAGCCATGCTCCCGGGGCCCATTTTTGCTGGCAGAGGGCTGCAGGAGGCCGGTGTGGGTGAAAATGGTACTTTGATGAGTGACATCAAGCTGGCTACACTCACCCTGGTTATGCCTACCCCTATCCTCCTGAGGTCAAATACAACCCTGATGCGGCTCTCAATGAAATCAAGTTTGATACCCCTGATCTATAACATTCTACTCCGCACAGTGTTTCTCAACCTTGGCAACTTGAAGATATCCGGACTTCAACTCCCAGAATTCCCCAGCCAGCATTTGCTGGCTGGGGAATTCTGGGAGTTGAAGTCCGGACATCTTCAAGTAGCCAAGGTTGAGAAACACTGACTCTGCATGACTAATGTTCAAGAATTGTGGGAATCATTAAGTCTCAAACACCCTGTATAGACTTTAACGGGATACATTGATCCATATTCCTATTCAGGCTTAGTGCTGTTTCTATAGAAGAGATGCTTGATGGCATTGAGAACATGGGTGAGAGAAGATGGGTTTGGATTTTGGCTGGTTTGTTGTCTGAGAAACAGAATGATGGTTGGGGATGTTGGGTGAAAAATCATCTAACTGCAAAGACCATGAAATGGCCAGCAAAGGAGGGTGGAGAGAAATCAAATAAATTAATGTAGCAGGCAAAGACACAGTTTAGCTTTCCTTAAGCCCACTGAATAAAATATAAATGTAATAAATATATTAATTTATTTGTTCTGTACCTAATCAATCCTGCTTAGCATCTACCAAAACTAACAAATAGACACACATTGATGTGACTCTATGCCAACAGTGGAGTAAAATTGCTAGTAAGTATGAGAAAGAGAAATTGCTCTCCATTGTTTCATACTGTACTAGAGAGGAGGTCTTCAAGATTAGCTGTGATAAGGCAAAGATCGCCAAACACATTAAAGTCTGGAGTTGGCAACTGAATGGTAAACAAATAAAACACCTTTAAACATGTAGGTGGCTCAGTGGCTAAGATGCTGAGCTTGTTGATCAGAAAGGTCGGCAGTTTGAATCCCTGGTGCTGCGTAACGGAGTGAGCTCCCGTTACTTTTCCCAGCTTCTGCCAACCTAGCAGTTCGAAAGCATGTAAAAATGCAAGTAGAAAATAGGAACCACCTTTGGTGGGAAGTTAACAGCATTCCATGCACCTTCGGCACTAAGTCATGCTTAGGAGACACCTTTGGACAGCGCTGGTTCTTTGGCTTTGAAACGGAGATGAGCCGCACCACCTAGAGTCGGGAATGACTAGCACTTATGTGTGATGGGAACCTTTACTTTTACTTTACGGTTTTCCAGAATATTGGGAGATAAAATATCTGCCTGAACTAGTAATCCAAAGCGCTTAGCCTTAAAATAATTTCACTTTCTCAGAGCTAAATTTATACTCACTTCATTAACACTATTTGCAACTAAGGCATGTTCCCACCTATTAAATCAGTGTTTCTCAACCTTGGCAACTTGAAGATGCCTGGACTTCAATTCCCAGAATTCCCCAGCCAGCATTCGCTGGCTGGGGAATTCTGAGAGTTGAAGTCCGAACATCTTCAAGTTGCCAAGGTTGAGAAACACTGTATTAAATAAAGCTTAGTTAGAATCCTGCAAATATAGCCATTTAACTATGTAATATGGCTGCATGGGAAAGCATGCAGTCCATATTTTTTTTTACTTCAGGTTGTTGCTTGCTTTGTTTCAAACTTGGCATTCTGTCAGGAAGCAGGCACCAGCAGGCTCTGGCTAAAACATCTTTGTATGCAGTACTGGTGAGGTTATCCTTTGCCAAGTTGGATTAGTCTTCTTAATACTAGCTGAGACTTTTAACTCCAGCTGGAAAAAACTCTTTGCCAAGAAACTGAACTGTTATGGCTTCTCCAGTGAGCTGATATTGATGCTGGGATGTGAGGAGGCCAAGCTTGTGCTTAGACAGCAGGTACTTGGAAAGCCAGTATGAACAGCCGTCTCTTCCCAGAGGCATATTTGCAAAGAGGCCCTTTGTAAAATTAAAAGCAGTACAGAACCTAAATCATATCACAAATCATAAATTCAGAAGGGCATTAGCCCATTTTAACACCCTTCCTACATCGGTCATGGAATAGACATGAAAGAAAATACTGTATATGGATGTATGGCATTTCCAGATAGGCAACAAGATGATACAGGGACATTCAGAAAATGCCCAGCGAGGATTGGCTGAGGGAAATTTCAGTCTACATAAAGTAGGAATTAGGGGAAATTCAATACCAATGTTTTGTTGTTGTTAGTTGCGAAGTCGTGTCCATCCCATCGCGACCCCATGAACAACGTTCCTCCAGGCCTTCCTGTCCTCTGGAGTCCATTTAAGCTAATCAATGTTTAGGTACCAAACAAAAAAGGAAGAAGAAGGAGAAGAGGAAGAGGAGGAGGAGGAGGAGGAGGAGGAGGAGGAGGAGGAGGAGGAGGAAGAAGCAGCAGCTGTGGAGAAGAAGGTCAAGGATTGTTATCCATGGCCTTCTAAGACCAAAATAGCAGGTATATGTTGTAGCTGCCAACATTTGTTTAACCATAAGAGAAAATGTCCTGGCAATTGGATCTGTACAACAATGGAACATTCTTTCTTTGAAGGTTTATGGGTTCCGGTCAACCCTTTAAAAGCAGATCAGAAAAAGAATACACTTGTATTGTCAAGTGATAATAACATAATCTTGCCCGTCTGAATATACTTTCCTCCCCACCACCCTGCTTTGTGAGAACTATGGAGGGCGTTGTCTGAAATGTATACTGAGGTTATATTCCTTCCCTGGACTCAATCTCTTATATGAAAGTCATCTTGGCAATAGCCCAACTCTGTCCTTCTTTCTTCTGCAGTTCTCCATCTGGATGGTTTTTAAAAAGAGGCTGGACAGGCATCTCTCATTGATGTGTAAACTCTTGTTCCTACAAATTACAGCGGGTTGGACTAAGTGATCTTTGAGACACCTTGCAAACTCTATAAGTTCCATGATTTTGGTTTTTTTGTGATTATACTCATGTGGGCATGAACCAACAGTTCATGCCTTCCTTTACGGTCAGTTTTATGCAGACATTTGTCACTGCATTATGGCTTTGCAATTATCCAAGATGCTCAGACTTACTTTAATTAAAAAGCATACAGTACTCTCAGATAAGAATATATCTGAGCATATCAAACTTTTGTTCTCTGTTGGCAAACTACAGCAGAGCCTGAAGAATGAACATCCAAGGGGTGTTTGCACTTGACAGTATACACGGCGATATCTGTTTATATTTTATATTCTGCAATATTACATGTGGGTTTTTTATTAGATTAATAAAGTTAATCTGGTCTGATCTGGATCTTATCACTCCCTTATTAAGGAACAAAGATGTTCAATATGTGAAGACAAGCACACCTTTGGAGTCATTTCCTCCCCCATGCTCACTCCCCTTGCTCAGTTTGACTACAACTGCAGCATTTTGGAACTGCATTTCTCTACACTGCAGTCGCTTAGAAATTCAGTTTCCCAGCCCATTAACTTGCTTCTCTACTGCTTGTGGATAGTGAGTTGGATCCAGGGAAGAGCTCCCCTGTGTCCTTCTCTGCTACAATTAATGATTAATGATCAGTAAAGAAAAGCCGAACAGACTCCAGAAAAGAGCTTCAGGGTTTAGGTTAAGAAGTTCAGAGTAAGAAGCCAGAACTTGAGAACTCCAATCTGTAGGTACTTGTTGCAATAAATGATGGTGGCTGGTTCCAAATTGTGGAGCCAGGTGACTTCCTTGAGAGGACTAGACCATTTAAAAAAAAAATTATTAAAGCAATTTCTCTCTAAAGGATAATGTAAGACACCAGAGGTGGTATTCAGTCAGTTCTGACCGGTTTTGGAGAACTGATAGCGGAAATTTTGAATAGTTCAGAGAACCGGCAAATACCACCTCTGGCTGGCCCCACCCCATTTATTCTCTGCCCAGCTGATTGACTGGGTCTTCTTCTGTTGCCCTGAACAGGAGAGTGGAGCTGGAAAGCAGGTTATTGGGGTGGGGAGGGAATGGGGATTTTACAGTATCCTTCCCCTGGAGTGGGGTGGAATTGAGATTTTACAGTATCCTTCCTCTGCCATGTCTACCAAGACACGCCCACCAAGCCACGCCATGCCCACAGAACCAGTAGTAAAAAAATTTGAATCCAACCATTGTAACACACCACCCTGAGAGATTCTAACTTGACTCGTTCTCCTAACCTTCCTTTTTTTTCATTGGATTTCAAAGTGCTATTAACTTTGGCAAAATGGTGCATTCCACTTTAGATCTCAGTTAGTGGTGTCCATTCTTCCTCCTTGTTTTCCCATTAACATTTTTATTGAGTTATAAAGTGATATAAAATATAAAAAAAACAAAGTAAATAAAACAGCAGTAGAGGGGGAGGAAAAGGGAAAGAGAAGTGAGGAAAGATAAGAAAGGAAAGAAGCATTGAATTCTGACCCTCTCTGTTACAATAAAATAAGGCATTAACATTACATCACAGCTTTTTTTTTGCTTTTTTGTAATAATATGAACAAGCCATTTCTATGAAGATCTATCAGTCTAATCAGTAAAACCCAAAATCAGAGTTTCATTCTTCTCCACATCAAGCACGAAGTTCAGAAGTGGTTTCCATGTGGAAACAAAAGTACTTATGTTCTTTTCTTCAATCAAAGTGGTCAGTTTTGCCATTTCAGCCAATTCCATCAACTTCTGCAACCATTTGTCCAGAGGTGGTATTCAGCAGGTTCTAACCAGTTCTGGAGAACCGGTAGCGGAAAGTTTGAGTACCGTATATACTCGAGTATAAGCCGACCCGAATATAAGCCGAGGCACCTAATTTTACCCCAAAAAGCTGGAAAAGTTATTGACTCGAGTATAAGCCTAGGGTGGGAAATGCAGCAGCTACGGTAAATTTCAAAAATAAAAAATCAGTGTTATTTGAAACTCAAAGTTATGTTTATTCAAGGGACCCGCTTAATTAAAGTGTTCTATAATATCAGTATGACTTATAATACTGCAAGTCTGCAATATTAAAATACTTGTATAGGGGATCCCCGGGATCCCCCGAAGAGATCAAATCACAACCAGTATGCCACCTTCTTGGTATATTGTTTTTATTTTCACTGAGTTTTTAAAAATGAGCATTATTTCATCCTTTTTTTCTTTATGTTTGATTGGTATCTGCAATTTGTGTTAATTCTGTTCATACATATAATATAAATGAAAAACCCAGCTCTCTTAAAAAATATTTTAAGTTCTTTCTGGTGCTCCCTTTTAGAATTGGCCAACTAATATTTCTGTTCGCCCAACTAATGTCAGGCAGAGTTAACTGAAAAAGTAATTTTTCATGAAAGGACATTTTCCTAGGATTTTAATTGTTCTTACTGTCAGATTGCTCGTTATTTCCAGCTTGAGTCTCCTTCTGACAAGTTTCCATTGCTTCTTGTCCTGTCCTCAGGTGCTATTGCTGCCGCCTCCTCCTCCTCCTCCAACAGCACCAGCACATTTGCTGCCCAGCGCTGCGGCTGAGGTGAAGCCGCCAAAGCTCCCGCTGGCGCCCCCGCAGCGTTGGGCGGATATCTGGCAGTGCTGTTGGAGGAGGAGGAGGCGAACCAGCCTGCCATCGCCGGCCACCGCTAGCCCCGCCGCTCTTCCCGACCCCTTCCAAGCCCCACAGTCCAGCGGGGAGCAGCAGCGAAGCCCCGGGGCTGCTTCTGCTCCGTCCGCTGGACTGTGGGGCTTGGAAGGGGGTGGGAAGAGCGGCGGGGCTAGCGGTGGCTGGCGATGGCAGGCTGGAATCCCCTCTCCAAGGGATCCCCGTGCAGAAAATGCGGGGAGCAGCAGCGAAGCCCCGGGGCTGCTTCTGCTCCGTCCGCTGTGGGGCTTGGAAGGGGGTGGGAAGAGCGGCGGGGCTGGCAGTGGCTGGCGATGGCAGGCTGGAATCCCCTCTCCAAGGGATCCCCGTGCAGAAAATGCGGGGAGCAGCAGTGAAGCCCCGGAGCTGCTTCTGCTCCATCCGCTGGACTGTGGGGCTTGGAAGGGGTCGGGAAGAGCGGCGGGGCTAGTGGTGGCCGGCGATGGCAGGCTGGTTCGCCTCCTCCTCCTCCAACAGGCAACAGCACTGCCGGATCCAGTTGTAGACTCGAGTATAAGCCGAGGCGGCTTTTTTCAGCCCAAAAAGTGGGCTGAAAAACTCGGCTTATACTCGAGTATATATGGTAGTTTGGAGAACCAGTGAACACCACCTCTGACTGGCCCCACCCTCATCTATTCTCTGCCTCCCGAGACCCAGCTGATCAGGAGGAAATGGGGATTTTGCAGTAACCTTCCCCTGGAGTGTGGAGGGAATGGAGATTTTAAAGTATCCTTCCCCTGGAGTTGGGAGGGAATGCAGAGTTTACAGTATCCTTCCCCAGCCACACCCACCAAGCCATGCCTACCAAGCCACATTACACCCACCAAGCCACGCCCACAGAACCAGTAGTAAAAAAAAAATGAATCCCCCCCCTTGCATTCGTCTGCATAGTAGGAATCAAAGTGTCCTTCTAGCTTTGTCCTTCCACTCTTCCTCATTGTTGAACTGTATCTGTACACTGCCAGGCTATCGCATGAGAGTAGGAAGGGGACTTTCACAGTGAGAGATACGAAAGAGCAGAGTTTAAGTACAAGGAGAAGAAAGAGCTAACGGAAGGAAAAAAAGACTGATTAGCTTTCAGGTCACAAGAATCTTGGCTTCCCAGAAAAGATACGTTGACTTCAGGAACCCGAATCCCTGAGGACTTCATATGTTGAGTCTGCCTGTGGCTGATCAGCCTGCGAGTTACTTGCTCAAGGCGGTCACATTTTTATATCTCCACATTAACATTTTAATACTTGTCTTTGTGACTCCTAGTGGGTTTTTTTTTTACTTTAAAAGCTGCTATGATTGATACATAAACCTGTTGCCTTGCCACATTGCTGAGACGTGTTGATTTAGTCTGAGTTTCCTATTAGAGGGTTGTGTTTGGAGGCAATAGGGATATCCGTATTTACCTGCAAATACTTCTCATATCAAGAACTTGGCAATAGACTGTATTAGACAACTGATAGACAGCTTCTACTTGCTACAATCAGCAAGGTCAATTCCTCCCTCCCTTTCTCCCTCCCTCCCTCGCCAAAGTGGCAGCAATACTAAAATATTTTTTGAATGCAGATTAACAGAGTTGGAAGGGACCTTATAGGTCATCTAGTCCAACCCCCCTGCTCAAGGACACCCTACATCATTTCTAACAAATGGCAGTCCAGTCTCTTCTTAAAAGCTTTCACTGATGAAGTTCTCATAACTTCCAAAGGCAACTTCTGTTCCATCGGTTGATTGTTCTCACTGTCAGAAAGTTCATCCTTATTTCTAAGTTGAATCTCTTCTTGGTCAGTTTCCATCCATTATTCCTTGTCCGGCCTTCAGGTGCTTTGAAAAATACCTTGACCCCCTCCTCTCCATGGCAGCTCTTCAAATATTGAAACGCTGCTATCATGTGTCCCCTGATCTTTCTCTTCACTAGACTAGTCATGCCCAGTTCCTGCAACCGTTTTAGTCTCCAGTCCTCTAATCATCTTGGTTGCTGTTCTCTGAACTTTTTCTAGAGTCTTAACATCTTTTTATAGTGTGGTGACCAAAACTGGATGCAGTACTCTAGGTATGGTGTTACTAGGGCTTTATAGAGTGGTATTAGTACCTCACTTGATCTTAATTGTATTCCTCTATTAATGCAATTTAGGATTGCATTGGCTTTTCTGGCTGCTATTGCACATTGCTGGCTTATATTTAGCTGGTTGTCCAGTAAGACTCCAAGATCCCTCTCACAGTTACTGCTATTAAGGCTGGTTTCACCAAGCCTATGAGTGTACTTTTTTTTTTTACCTAAATGTAGGACTTTACTTTTCTCTACATTGAATTTCATTTTGGCACATTGATCATATTCTTTTTTGGTATAACATTACATACCAAGACAATTGCATACAATATGTGTGAGAGAAAGTTAATACTGTCTATTGATGTCATTGTTAGGTGGCAAATCCACAATGAAATGAAAACCAACAGTATTTCTTTATTTTTAAAAATCTGGTAAATGCTGGAAAAGGCATGAACCTTGAAATACCAAAAACGTTCCTCCTTATTTCGACACAATTCTTTCTGATGTGGCTCATTAATAGATAAAATGAGCTATGTTGAGCTTGTCATAGGATACACAAATAAAAGATGAGAGCATTTTGTATACATTTATTTTCCTTCTTTCTACCATTGAATGCTGTTGTTATGGGATATGTTTGGCTCTGAAGTGTTCTTTTGCTGCCACGTTTCATGAAACATTCCAAATTAGAAGTAAAAGTTAAAAATGGAAATGAAGACAGAACATTGAAATGAAGGGGGCGGCAGTCCTAATTAGTAACAAGCCGACTGAGCTTAACAAGGAGTGTCTGAATTGTACGGAAGAGGTAGAATCTCCTAATCACTTTGGAAAGCTCCAACCTTTTCTCAGTTGTAGCCAAACCAGCTCCCTTTTAGTCTCTTAAAACAGAAATCGGGAAATGATGTTTTCTATCTGCAAAGGAAGAAGCGGCTTCTGTAGCTTAGCTCATGATTTTTAAGAAAAACACAATTCTTTTAACAAAACAAAAGGTAAAATCTTCCTCAAGTCGGTGCATTGACTGCTAATTGCAGGTACCTATCCTTACACAGGTAATCTTCACTTAAGGACTGCTGTTGTTGCCTGCAGGTGCCGACCCCTCCAGCAGCCTAATCAGAGGAGGAGGCAGCGGCCGTGGGAGTCAGGGTCAGCATCAGGGCAACCTGGGAGCTCTAAGGGGGAAGAGAGAGTGGAGCTGGAACAGAGAGAGAGAGAGAGAGAGAGAGAGAGAGAGAGAGAGAGAGAGAGAGAGAGAGAGAGACAGAGACAGAGACAGAGACAGAGAGACAGAGAGAGACAGAGACAGAGGCAGAGCCTGGACCATCCATCAGCCCTCAGATGGAAGGTGAACAGTCCCCAGGTCCGTAAGTGATGGATGAAGAAGAAGAGGAACAGCTGGGTCCAGTGCCTGATGTGTGGCTGCGCAGAAGGCAGAGGAGAGGAGAGCAGTGGAAAGCTGTGGGCCGATCCTGGGGAAGGAAGAGCCACCGCTGCTAACGAGGCCCCACCGTAGCTCTGGGGATAAAAGGCAGAGGGTGGAGATGAATAGATGTAGCAGACAACTATTCTTCTTCAGGACGGATGGACTTGTTAGCTTGCAGGATAAATGTTTTGCCAGAGCTGCTGGCATTCCTAATAAAGGAATCTTTTGAGTTTACATTAGAGGGTTTGTGGTTTTTGGGGAGCTGGGTCAGAACAACTGCCCTGGTTAGTGATGGTTTGGTGTTACACTGGCATTGAAAAAGTCACTCTCACATTTATGACTATTGCAGCATCCTCATGGTCATGTGATTTGGGCACTTCCAATCAGGCATTAATAGCACTAGCACTTAGGCTTATATATCACTTCACAGTACTTTACAGCAGCGGTCCCCAACCATTATAGCTTGGCAGCCCTTCTCACGCAAACCGCAAGCTGGCATGGAGGCACGCTTGCAAGACTTGTGCAAGTCAGGCTGCATGCATGCACGTTGTGCCGCCAGCCATGCAAGTTGAGTTGCGCTTTTGCACTGGCCAGCTGCTCACATGGCCCCAATTCCAAACAGGCCACAGCCTGGTAGCGGTCTGGGAACCCCTGCTTTACAGCCCTCTCTAAGTGATTTACAGTGTCAGCATATTGTCCCCAATAATCTGGGTCCTCTTTTTATTGACTTCAGAAAGATGGAACGATGGAAAGCTGAGTCAACCTTGGTCAGGCTTATGACCCTTGCAATCTTGTGTTTGCATATGTAGGCTTCACAGCCGACTTCTGACATGCAAAGTCAAATGACAAGCAAACTCAATGGAAAAGCTTGCAGTAAAATGGCAATTTGTCATCACACGATGTCTCATTTAATCTGGTAACTAATGACCAAAGCAGAAGTGAGGTTGTAGGACTGCATGGCTACACAATGTTTTGCTTAGCGACCATGTCGCTTAGGGACAGAGTTGTTGGGCCCAATTGTGGTTATTAAAAAGCACTTCTCCAGACAGCAATTCTGGGGATTGAAGTCCACATGTTTTACTGTTGTTGTGGTTAAGAAACAATGACTTAGCTGATCTCAAAAGTTAAGCAGATTTCACCCTACTTAACTTTTTGAGATCAACCAAGTGAGTCTCGCCTTCCATAAGTGGCAAATGAAAAAAATAAAAACAAGGGGGGGAAAATCCTCAGATCTAAATGAATTGTTTTGTGGCTGTGTGGAATTTTTTTTTAAAAGAAACACAATGCAAAATACATCATTATTTGGGGCTGTTAATATATAATGCTTAAAATATAAGAAATTATATATAATTAGATAATTATATCTAATTATCATATATATATTATATATATATATATATACACACACACACACACACACAGAGAGAGAGAGAGAGAGAGAGAGAGAGAGAGAGAGAGAGAGAGAGAGAGAGAGAGACAGATATATATCTAATTAGATTAGATGTAACTCTGGGTTTATATTCGGGTTTTAACACGGCCATACATGGTGTTTGTACCCCAAGGATCACAGAAGAGATGTTTTTGAAGGAAGGGAAAAGGTTGAAAATTTGAATTGTTCTCTAACGAAAACAAATTAAGTGGCTGGCATTTTGAATTCGCCATAGATGTCTTAATCTTTCAAACATTTGACTTGTGCTGTTATTGCAGCTTGTGCCTGTACTGTGGGGATTGGTTGCAGTAATGCAATTTTGAAGTAGATTCCAATTTAGATGATTCGTGTATCCATATCAGGGGTGGGTTTCTGCCAGTTCTAACCTCTTCTATAGAAGAAGTTCCACAAATCTACCGTGCCATTTAGAACCAGTTCTAGCTCCCTCCCCTCCGCCCTCTTGCACCACGCTTGCCCCGCCCACCACTCACTGATTGGCTGACTCACCAATCTCCCACCCGCCTCTAAGAGTCCTATCTAAACCTTAAAATCTTAAAGCTGTCAAGTTTGAACACCCCTGGGGTTTCTTTTTCTAAAGGGTTAGGGGTGCAAGGGTCTTGTAACTTGACAGCTTTAAGACTTGCGTGCTTCATTTCCTAAATACAGGTAGTCCTCAACGTACGATCACAATTAAGCCTCAAATGCCTGTTGTTATGTGAGACATTTGTTAAGTGAGTTTTGCCCCATTTAACAACTGCCACAGTTGTTAAGTGAATCACAGCAGTTGTTAAGTTAGTAAACCCGTTGTTAAGTGAATCTGGCTTCCCCATTGAGCAATCTTTTGCTCAAAAGATTGAAAAAGGTGACTTTAAAACTCAGCTGCAGTTATAAGAGTGAACCAGTTGCCAAGCATCTGAATTTTGATCACATGATCATTGGATTGCTCCAAAGGCTGTAAGTGTGAAAAATGCTCATAAGTCACTTTTTATCAGTGTCGCCGTAACTTTGCACACAATTGTACCAAGATCATAGCCTACAATTTAATCGGTTGAATTTGACTAAGACCAATACAATACAATACAATACAATACAATACAATACAATACAATACAATACAATACAATACAATACAATACAATACAATACAACACTACACTACACTACACTACACTACACTACACTACACTACAATACACTACAATACAATACAATACAATACAATACAATAGCAGAGTTCAAAGGGACGAGGTCTTCTTGTCCAATCCCCTGCCTAGGCAGGAAAACATATACCATTTCAGACAAATGGTTATCCAATATCTTCTTAAAGATTTCCAGTGGTGAGGCATTCACAACTTCTGGAGGCAAGCTGTTCCACTGATTAATTGTTCTGTCAGGAAATTTCTCAGTTCTAAATTGCTTCTCTCCTTGATTAGTTTCCACCCATTGCTTCTTGTTCTACCCTCCAGGTGCCCTGGAGAATAGTTTGACTCCCTCTTCTTTGTGGCAACCGCTGAGATATTGGAACTCTGCTATCATGTCTCCCCTAGTCCTTCTTTCTATTAAACTAGACATACCCAGTTCTTGCAACCGTTCTTCATATGTTTTGGTCTCCAATCTCCTAATCATCTTTGTTGCTGTTCTCTGCACTCTTTCTAGAGTCTCCATATCTTTTCTACATCGTGGCGACCAAAACTGAAGGCAGTATTCCAAGTGTGGTCTTACCAAGGCATTATAAAGTGGTATTAACACTTCACGTGATCTTGATTCTATCCCTCTGTTTATGCAGCCTAGAACTGTGTTGGCTTTTTTGGCAGCTGCTACACACTGCTGGCTCATATTTAAATGGTTGTCCAGTAGAACTCCAAGATCCCTCTCACAGTTACTACTGTTGAGCAAGGTATCACCTATACTGTACCTGTGCATTTTGTTTTTCTTGCCTAAATATAGAAACTTACTAGGTCACACTTTTCTAAAAGCAATTTCTAGCATTTTGTTTGTAATCATTAGATGAAGAAGCTTTTGTACCATAAGAAAGGGAGTATATTCTATCACCCCTTCTTTTTATGATTTCCCACCAAGCCACAGAGATTATTCAAGCTACAGATTGTTGGAAGCCTGTTTGCATGAATGATTTATCACTGTACATTTAGGAGAGGCTATCCAAAGACATAGGGCGCAGTGGTTCAGTGGCTAAGACACTGAGTTTGTCGATCAGAATGTCAGCAGTTTGAAACCATAGCACCGCGTAATGGAGTGAACTCTCGTTACTTGTCCCAGCTTCTGCCAACCTAGCAGTTTGAAATCATGTAAAAATGCAAGTAGGAAAATAGGAACCACCTTTGGTGGGAAGGTAACAGTGTTTTGTGTGCCTTCAACATTTAGGCATGCCAACCACGACCACAGAGACATCTTCAGACAGCACTGGCTCTTTGGCTTTGTAACGGAGATGAGCACCTCCCCCTAGAGTCAGGAACAACTAGCACATTTTATCCCTATCTTTTATCCAAAGAGATCATTTGGAACCAGTAAACAACCAATGTGGCCCTGTCCTAATATATAGGCTTTACTGTCTGCTCACTTGGAAAGATCTTTTAATACAATAAAAGGAAGGGATCTTGCATGTCTTCTAGTCCAGCCCACTGCTCAAACAGGAGACCTTGGGCCTATACCATTTCAGACAAATGGCTGTCCGGTCTCTTCTTTAAAACCTCCAATGATGGAACACCCACAGCTTCTGGAGGGAAGCCATAGGTGAATAATATAAAACCTTGGCAAAGATAATGCCTTCTCATTCTACTGGGAGCTTAATTTGCTCAAAGAATGCTTGACCCTAAACATTCCTATCCTTTGCTTATTGCAAACAAGAGCTTATGATCCACTTAAAAGTTATTTGTAGTGCCTTTGTTAATATAGGAGTGTGATACTTTTTTTTTCTGACGCAGGACATTATGCAGCATTATCTTTGTTATGTTACAATAAAATGGGCTTCCTGCTGAGGACGTATCTTGACTTCAAAGGAGAATATTCACAATTGGCCCAGATTACTTTCAAACGTAGATTTAATACACATAGTTTAATCCTTTTTACACCTTAGCAGAACTATTCACTTGTGCCTCCCTTGGGCCTCAAACCCCACATTTTGCACAAGCTAAAGCTTCTGGATATAATTCAGGAGTAGCACCATATAGATTGAATTGCAATAGACCATATGGGAGACGACCAGGGCATGAGTGATGGAAAGAAGGTTTTCTCAATTCAGAACAGGAACAACTAGAGCACAACATGAGGTTGTCCAAAGTCCCCCTTAGCCGTGACTGCCACCTTCTCCTAAAGTAAACATTCTGAATCCAGGAGGAACCCCAATTATGCCCTGAGTCCACCTGGGGTACTGCAAGATTTCCCAAGACCAAAAATGGCACATCCTGGATATAGACGAGATCCCTGCCCACAGCCACTCCCTCTTACCAGGATTCAGTTGAAGCCTTTTATTCCATCCATCCATCCATCCATCCATCCATCCATCCATCCATCCATCCATCCATCCAATTTCTAGAGCTACAAATCTCAATCAATAACTCTGAGCGTTATTGGTTTAGTATAGGTTATAAAACCTATACTAAAATAAAACTATAGAAACATTTAAAACAATGAAAACAATGAAAAAAGCATTCAAAAGAAATATACACAGCAGCTGAGATAATTAGGCAGCTAGCAATAGAGCCAGGAGACGGGTCCCTCAGCATCCCAGGTGTGGAACACAGCCAGGTCTTTAGAGCTTTAGGAAAGGCCAACAGGTTTGGGACCATTCTAATCCCCAAGGGAAGGATATTCCACAAAACAGGGTCTAGTGCAGAAAAAGCCCATTTTCTCATCCCAGCCAGTTGATACTCTTTGGCTGATGTGACCTGCAGCATACTAAATCTGCTAGACCAGGGGTCCCCTATCCTCGGGCCGTGGCCTATTTGGAATGGGACTGTGCAAGCGGCGGGCTAGTATGCACACATGTGTGAGCAACTCAACTTGGATGCTGGCTCATGTGCGCATGCATGCGCAGCTTAACTGGGGCAAATCGAGCTGTGTCTGCACATGCCTGTGGCAACACGCTGCTCACACAAATTGAGCTGCATGCACATTGCTCCACTGTTGGTGCAAGTCAACATTGCACTGGGCCTATGCTCGCGTGGCCTGGTTTCCGCCTCCCTCCCTTGCCAGTACTAGATCAATTGGATGGATAGAGACTCTGGGAAAAAGGCGTCCCTCAGGTAACCAGTCCCAAGGGTTTGTTTCTGTTCCCAATCTAGCCCCCCCCCAAATATTCAAGTACTACAAAAGAGGCACCCACAGCATCACCTACGGTAGCTCACCAGGATCAGAGATGTACAATTGGGTATCATCCGAATTCAGATGATACCTCATCCCATGGTGAGGGATGATCTCACCCAGCAGCTTCAGGTAGATGTTAAAAAGGAACTGAGAGAGCCAGAGTTGGGTTTCTGCCGGTTTGGCCTGGATCGGGTGAACCGGTAGTGGCAGTGGTGGGAGGCTCCGCCCACTCACCCGGACACTTCTGCACATGCACAGAAGTTTCGCCTATACACACAAGCGTTCGTGCATGCACAAGCAAACCAGTAGTAAAAAAAAATGGAAACCCGCTACTGGAGAGAGCACCGATCCCTGTGGTATCCCCTGATATTTAAGCAGCAAAATATCAAGGCAATATAAAACCAGGTGAAACTGTAGAGAAGAAACCGACAGATTAAAAATTTAGAGTAGGATAATAATGGCAATAAAGACAGATTAATAACAATACAGTAATTGCAGCATAATAATATGGAAAGAGACAGATAGAATGCGAACAATTTTTAGATCCTTGAGAAGCAGCTAGAAAGCTGGGCTAACATTCTAAATGTGGAACACATTGTTGTGCCTTTAAAAACAAAAAACAAAGTAGGATTGCAGCTACCTGCATCTAAAGTAGATTGATGCTAAATTTCTGCCTAAATTCTCTGAAGGTGAGCTCCTCTTAATATTGTTGCCACAATTGACGACCCCGTCAGCAAATCACAAGAAATTGCAGAAAACGAATAACCTACTGCATTTCATTTTCAAAGACTTATTTGCATCCATGTGAAAATATTATCTGCTTGCAGAAGAATGCAGTTTCAGTCCATGGCTACTTCTTGACTGGAACTCAGGATTAATGAAATAATTCGTTAATCATTATTTGGCTCTTAAACCAAATAAAGAACTTCAGATATATGATTCATTTTACAGCAGGATAAATTTATTACTGTGTGAAATGATGGAGCAGACCATCAAGGCTGGCAGATTGCATTGTAATCTAAATCATGCACCATCTCCTTACGCTTAGTCCTTGACTTAAGACCACAATTGGGACCAGAATTTCCATGGCTAATCAAGGCATTTGTTAACTGAGTTGCACCTTATTTTATGACTCTTTTTTGCCACTGTTGTTAGGTGAATCACTGCAGTTATTAAACAAGTCCAGCTTCCTTTCTGACTTTGCATGTCAGAAGCCAATAGGGAAGGTTGCAAATGGTGATAACATGAGCCCTGGATATTGCAAATGATGCAAAAGGCATGCAACTTATTGAGGCCCAAATTTTGATCATGTGTCTCGGGATGATGTGAAGTTCATAAGTGTGAGGACCACTCATAAATCACATTTTTTCCAGTGGTAACTTCAAATGGCCACTAAACGAAAGGTTGTAAGTTGAAGACTTTCTATATTGATCTTCATTGCTTATGTTTTAGCAAAGGTTTTATTCTCTTGTCTTTCTTTGCTTTCCCCACATCTGTCATCCCACTGTCTCCTTCTGATTTCCCAAGACTTGCTTAAAGGCTTCTGAAGCAGCTACATGGACCACTCCGGTCAAAAAAATGCAGCGTAAACTTTAATGGTACATGCTACTTTGCAGATATCGTGAGTCTCCAAAGTAGCTCAGCAAAGAGGTTGGTAATGGAGAAGACATGAGGGCCCTCGGAGAGGAACATAGCCAAAAAGCCATTTTGCACTTGGCAAAATGCCTCTTTCCCAGAAGGCCTCATTAGCATTGTGTAGCTACAGAGGGAAAAGCAAATGTGTATATAGAAGACATCTTGGTGCATAATTTACTCTGTCTTCTATATTCTAGTATCCCCATCAGTGGTGGGATTCAATTTTTTTTAGTACCAGTTCTATGGGTGTGGCTTGGTGGGCGTGGCAGGGGAAGGATACTGTAAAATCTCCATTCCCTCCCCACTCCAGGGGAAGGGTACTACAAAATCCCCATTCCCTCCCCACTCCAGGGGAAGGATACTGTAAAACCTCCATTCGCTCCCCACTCCAGGGGAAGGTTACTGCAAAATCCCCATTCCCTCCCAATCAGCTGGGACTCAGGAGGCAGAGAATAGATAGGGGTGGGGCCAGCCAGAGGTGGTATTTACTGCTTCTCTGAACTACTCAAAATTTCTGCTACCGGTTCTCCAGAACTGGTCAGAACCTGCTGAATACCATCTCTGATCCCCCTCCACTGCTTTCTTCTTCATTCTGTATCTTTCCTTTTCTTTCATAGGAAATACACTTTTTTTCTATTTCATAGCTTTCACTATGGGGCTAACCGGACATCGGGCTAACATCCATCTTGTTAGTATTTTTGAAAGTTTTCAATATTGACTAACTTTAAAGAGCAGTTCTCCCTGATTTTATCACACCATCTATTTTTATTGCTTGTGTTTTTATGCCTTGATGGGCATTGTTTTTATTATTTTTATTGAATCCTATAACATGGTAGCTTTATCCGTTTTATGTAAAGCAAGAGTCTTTTGATTGCAGCTGGATAGAAATGTGAAAAACAAACAGCTAGCTTAAGATTGGTGGTATCTTTATGGCACCTTGACATTATTTTAAATACATGTATGTCTGCTTCAGGGGTTGTTAGTGCAGTGTAGTAATGTGGAGATTGCTCGGTGCATGCCAAGCTCCTGTTGCACTTTAATTTTGAAATATCTTTAATTTTAAAATAAGAGGTGGGAAGGAGGCAGGCTGAAATCAAAATGCCAACTTCAGACTCTTTTTTAAATTTAGTTTTACAATACCATGTGTTCATGGTTTTCCTCTGATTCTTGTCTGTGTGTGTGTGTGTGTGTGTGTGTGTGTGTGTGTGTGTGTGGGTGTGAAGTGGTTTGCTACCAGTTTGGGTGAAACAGTAGTAGAATTTGGGACTTGCTCATCAGACAGGTAGGGATGGCAGGCTGGACACGCCCCCGAACCAGTTCTGCTGTAGGCATTGCCGGCTTGGTTTTTAATCATTTTTTAACAATTTACTCTCAACTGTGCATGTGCACATAGCGAACTGGCAGCAATGCCAGCAGCAACCCAGCCCAGTGTATGCATTTGTGTATGTGCCTTCAAGTCATTGTTGACTCCTAGTGACCAACTTCACCAACTGACCAACTTACCGTTTTCTTGGCAAAGCTTTTTGGAAGGGTTTGCCTTCCCAAGGCTGAGTCAAAGAGTGACTAGCCCAAGGTCACCTAGCTGACTTTATGCCTAAGATAGAACTAGAACTCCAAATCTCCTGGTTTCTGGCCTGATGGCCTTATCCAATGGTCCCCAAGCTTTCTGGCATCAGGGACTGATTTCAAAAGAAAAATTGTCTTCCATGGACCGGGATGGAAAGGTATCACATGCAACCTATTCATTCACAGATGAATGAATAGCCCACAAATGAGTGGGCTGTGCCCACTGCTTGCACAGCCCAGTTCCTGATGGGCCACCGAGTGGTACTGCTCATGGTCCAGGGTTTGAGGACCCCTGGTTTAACCACCACACCAAAATGGCTTCCTTGGGTGCCATAAACATCCTTAAAAAATAAAAGTGAATATAAGGAAACCTCTAGGGGTTTGGAGCTTTCCCTTCTAATAAATGTATTTATATGACTTGCTATAACAAGATGGCAGCAATTTGGGTATAGTCAGGCTTTCCCTCATCGCTCTCCTCCTCTACCTCTAGTGATTACTTGATGCAAATGTTCCTAATACATTCCAAACCTTCTCGCTGGCATAAAAAAACCCCTCTGGATTTATTCCAAGTAGAGATTTCTCTTGATGTCTACTGAGAACCTCCTTCCTTTTAATTTAAGCTGCTGGTTCTGATTCAACCCTCAGGAGCAACAGAACACAGAGCATAGAATAACAGAGTTGGAAGGGATCTTGGAGGTCTTCTAGTCCAACCCCCTGTCTGAGCAGGAGATCCTATACTGTTTCAAACAAATGGTTGTCCAATCCCTTCTTGAAAATCTCCAAGGATGGAGCAGCCACAATGGAGAATATGTTTATTTTCATTTTTGCATGTCGGCCTTTCAGAGAGTTAAAGTTATCTTTTAGCTAAACATATGAAGACCCTTGAATCATTGCTTATAGGTATGATTTCCAGAATTGTTTACTATCTTAGCAACCATCTTCTGTACCTGTTCCAATTTTTCCTTGTCCTTTTAGAAGAACCATGGTGATTAGATTCAGATTAGATCTGAACACTGTATTTCATTTGGGGCCTAACAATGACAGGACTTTAGTGTAAATTCAGTACTTGTGGTTTGTAAACCCTGGTTTATGACAAAACAGATTGGGAGATACCAGGGCAAACTAATCATGGCTTATCACAAGTATCAATCTACAATGATTGGGTTAACTCAGTTTAAACCCATTCTTATCCAATAGCAGCAGCAGCTCTTCAAAATTTTAGAATTCTTTATAGATAGAATTCTTTATTGGCCAAGTGTGATTGGACACACAAGGAATTTGTCTTTGGTGCATATGCTCTAAGTGTACATAAAAAGACAAGATACATTCATCAAGAATCATAAGGTACAACTCTTAATGATAGTTATAGGGTACAAATAAGCAATCAGGAAACAATATCAATATACATTGTAAGGATACAAGCAACAAAGTTACAGTCCTGTAGTCATAAGTGGGAGGAGACGGGTGATAGGAACAATGAGGAGGCTAATAGTAATTTTAATGCAGCCTTAGTGAATAGTTTGACAGTAGCGAGGGAATTATTTGTTTAGCAGAGTGATGGCATTTGGGAAAAACCTGTTCTTGTGTCTAGTTGTCTTTGTGTGCAATGCTCTATAGCGTCGTTTTGAGGGATCTGTAAATATTTTCATGCCCCTCTTTTTGACTCATGCAGTATACAGGTCTTCAGTGGAAGGCAGGTTGGTAGTAATTGCTTTTTCTGCAGTTCTGGTTATCTTCTGAAGTCTGTGTTTGTCTTGTTGTGTTGCAGAACCAAACCAGGCTATTATAGAGGTGCAGATGACAGACTCATCTTAGATCTCAGATCTTAAGTCATTCCTGTTGTTTGGAGACAGTAAATGATGATACTAGATAATGCTGGTTTTAGTTTTACTCTTCGTTCTATTTTTTATTCTAGTAATCTGTGATTGTTGTTTGTTCTACCCTCTCTGTCTAACTTTACAAAGGACATTGAGAAGGCATATAAATGTTTCAAATCTAAAAACTGCATAATGGTACTGTGATGAAGAGTACTAAAATGTATGCATTATAAGGGAAAAAAGAAATCTGCATTTATTTTTTTATCCTTTCTGTTCCCAGCTGTGATCTTTCTGCCTTTGTTGCAAGTGATAGCTCCAAATGATTATTTTGCGAAGTTGTTGCAGAGAGGAATAAAAAACAACACAAAGTTGTGAGGAATGAACGACATCCTTGCATTGATTTTCTTTTCTCTATGGTTAACTTTTAAAAGTGGCAATGTGCTTTATCCCATGTAGAGAACTGCAGTGTCATTAATTTCATACTTGTTAATGACTGGTTGCTTTTTTTAGTGGGCTCATTACAGGCTGATAACTTGGGAAAGACACACCCTCCTTGGCATTAGCAAGGCATAGGGATCACGTTTTCAAGAAGGTGGTACAAACAGCACAACAGATCTTGATTATTTGCATGAATTAGAGAAATGGATTTTTCAGCAAAGCCAGAAAAGATATTGGAGGGGCAGGTTTTAATTTTTGCTTAGCAAAGCTTGCCGGAAAAATATCCTTCTTTGATAAAGTGACTATATTAGTAGACCAGAGACATTCTGTGGACGTAATACACTTGGATTTCAGTAAGGCATTTGATAAAGTAGACCACAGCCTGCTTCTTCATAAGACAGAAAAATGTGGAGTACAGTACCACCACCAGATGGATTCACAATTTTGGTCAATTGGTTGACCAAACATACCTACCATGTAGTTTTTAATTCTACTTACATCTACATGGAGGGAAACATGAGCACCCTAATGCTCAAGGTTCTGTTTTGAGGCTAGTACTCTTCCCCTGCTTCATAAATGACCCAGGTGAGGAGATCGAAGGGGAATTCATCAGATTTGCAGATGACACCAAGCTTGGGGGGGGGGGGAATCATTAATACTTGGAAAGGCAGACTGAAGATTCAGAATTTTCATATCCCAAATTTAAAATCTAATAGAACAGCTTGCCTGTGGAGCTTGTGGCTTCTCCATCTTTAAGAAAAAGTTGAATAGCTTCCTCTGGAGAAATGTTCAATTGATTTTCCTGCACATTATAGAATGCTGAGCTAGATGATCTTTATGGTGCCTTCCAACTCTATCATTCTGTGATTCTAGGACCTGGGACTTGGCATGTACTGGGCATGATGATAGAATAAGTTGGCAGGCATTATGTCTGTAAGATTTAGAAAAGAATATTACCATTACTAATATCTTACATGGATGTGTCAAAGTCAACGCATGCTAGACTAATCACTCTCTTTCTCTCTCTTTAAATGTCAGTGTCTAGATTAGAAGATCAATGGAATATTGTAGACCTATTTCGACTTGATCTAAGTAAACTAATGTAATACAGTTAGTGTTATAATGATGACTGATCATCATTAGGATGGTAATGAAAGAATAGTATTATGGATGTCATAGTTCCAACCATCACAGCATCCCTGAAGTCATAAGGTTGTAAAAGTGATGCTTGGCACTCAGGTCATGATTATGATGTTGACTGAGCCACTATAATGAGTTTGCGATTTCTGACATTCCCTGCTCTTTTCCCACAAGCAAAGTCAACGGAGAAGCTGGCAGGAAGTCAGAAATTGTAGTCATTTGAGGTTCTCCATTAATGCTCCACATGATCTTCATTTAATAATGGCAACTGATAATGCCAGAATTGCCATTGCTTAGTGATGCAGTTTGTGATGTCACACTTTATGAACACTTTGCTTAGTCAGTGATGGCATTTCCAGGTGCAATTGCCATTGTAACCCAAAGACTACCTGTATCTCATTATCTTGCAGCCATTTGGTTAAATGTGAGCTAGAGGTTACTATGTTTGTGCAATTGGATGAACAATTCCATTCAAAGGATGTTCATAAATGGTTGTTAGGTTTGGAGAGAAATATTGACCGGTGCTACCAGGGCTACACATTTGTTCCTGATCTACTTAAGATCTTTATAGATGATCTAGATGGCAGAAGAGAAAGAATGCTTATCAGCTCTGCAGGGGACACCAAGCTAGGGAGGAGATTGCCTAATATTCTACATAGAGGACAAAACCATGAAATTAGATGTTTTTTAAAAGCTTGGGCACCAAGTAGGCCATAAACAGAGCTAGGAGAATTGCCTTAAACAAAAATAATAATATGCACCTGACACTCAGACTTTCAGTCTACCACAGAAAGGTGATTTCTGTTATTTTTTAATCTGTGATCAAAGGGGGGCATTAAATTTAAGAACAAGTAATGGATGTAATAGATAGGAACCTTTGGTGGTTGATGACCACCATCCGTGGAAATGTTCTTTCAGTTGTAAGCATCTTGGAAAGATCATTATGGCTTTCTTAAATGAGCTAGGGCAATGGTGAAATCACAGCTACTGCTAATGTTGTCAGCATCATAAACAAAACACTATAAAAATTGCATGTTAACACATCAAAGGCAATTTACCAGATGGAGTTAGGGTGATGCCAGAGGATCAGATCTGATATTTAGAACAAGTAACAGCACCACTCCTAGGGAGATCTTTGTACATTTTGAAATGAATGCTTGCAAAGAATTCTTATCAAGAAGTGTGGGCTAGAGTGGATGGGGAATAAAGTAAAATTGACACAGGAGGGTGGAGATGGCATATGAGCTATGGGTTCTTGCATGTAAGGGGTGGTGGTATGGGATACGCTCTTTGATTTATGTCATATTGCAGTTTTCAAGCAGAAAATGGATGGGGCCTGTGCCACTGCTTTTCTATAATTGCTTTTAATTTATATAGTGCCTCCATCTTCATGGATTTTTAGATGGTTTATGGATATTGAAACAGCAATAAGAATGAAACCATATTTTAAAACTTTAATAGAATATATAGAACTATGTTCACACCCACACACAAATATACATACAGACACATACATGCAAACACATAGATATAGGCAGTTGTGGAATTCAGCCATTTCGCACCTAACCGGGAGAACCGGTTGTTAATATTCTAAGCAGTTCAGCGAACCAGTTGTTGGAAGAAATCTCCTTTTGTTTTTTCCACTTTACAGGGCTAATCCTGTAAGGAAGGCAGGAAGAAAACATTATGGTGTTGTTCCTAGTCTAATCTTTATTGCTCTGCTTAGAGAAACAGCCTCTCCGGTTAACCTTATTACATTGTAACAGCTAAGGCAAAGTATCCATCGATGTGAGTGACGTTGAGTTGGCCATGCCCACACAGTCACATGACCACTGAGCCCCACCTACCTAGCTGGTTATTAGGGCGAAGAACATTAGGGTTGTTAAATTATTTGAATCCCACCACTGGATATAGGCACAGATGGCACTATAATTGGTCTCTGAAGGTTATCCAGAAAAACCAAGTTTTCATTACCTATAAAGAGCCAGAGCCTTCTTTACCTCAGGGACCAAATTGTTCCATAGGAGGGAACTGGTAAATCTATGGTTGGGCCCTCTTTCACCTACTTCCTTGAACAGGGGTCTCCAACTCCGGTCCGTGGATTGGCACTGGTCTGCAGACCAGACATGCCACAAACTGGGTTATACAAACAAGAGAAGCCCCATCTGCGGGATACAGGCAGTACGTGAAACCATGTCCCATCTGATCCACAGAAAAACCTCTCTCCACATGGTCCCTGGTGCCCAAAAGGTTGGGGGCCTCTGTCTTAGTAGATAATGGGCCTTAGAACCCCATTTTTGCTGGCAGAGGCACTGTGGGCCGATCCTTCGCTGTTACCAGGGTGACCCTGCAGGCCAGATCTAAGCACCCCATGGGCCGGATCCGGGCCCTGGGCCTTGAGTTTGACACCCTTTGGCTAGATAGACCTGTAGTTTCTTCAACAAGGCTTTCCTTACCTATATTAATGGAGGTTTTTTTTTGTTCCAAATGTAATATGCCCAGTTACCAACCTAGCCCATGACTGGACAACAGATTCTGAATTCAGCTATCTCAATAGATAAAGTCTCCTTTGACCCAAGCTTAATTTTTAGTGACTTGATGGATAAATCTGTTTGGATGTGGTTTGCCATTGCCATCTTTTCATCTGCTGTGTGGTGCAGTGGTTAGAATTCAGTACGGCAGGCTACTTCTGCTGACTTCCGGCTGTCTGCAATTTGCAGTTTGAATCTCACCAGGTTCAAGGTTGATTCAGCCTTCCATCCTTCCAAGAACCCAGATGAGGACCCAGATTGTTGGGGGCAGTATGCTGACTTTGTAAACCACTTAGAGTTGTAAAGCACTGTGAAGCGGTATATAAGTCTAAGTGCTATTGCTATTTTGGGTTGTTTTGCATAACCCTAATATTCCGTAGATGGGTAGCATCCCATTTAAGTGCTGACTAAGTCCATCTCTGCTTAGTTTTTGAAATGAGCCAAGGTTTTCTAGATGCTACCAGCTATCTGGACTACCTCGGACTTAAATAGGTCACAGCTGAGTCCTCAACTATGCCACTTAAATAGCCAGTGATGTGCTTATTTCCAAGTCCTCTGGAGTTTGCTGAAATCTGTCCACAGTTTCTTCCCCTTGTTCTCTCTAACAACTGAGTTTCACATATAGTAACTTCACCAAGTCAGGAAAAAAGAACATGAAGAGATAGAATAAAACTAGTGTCTGATTTGTACAGAATCTTTCTTTGTAGCACATTAATTAAGAAAGAAGCCCCATGCCACTTCACTTGAAGCTCTAAGTAAATGCTGCTAGCAAACATTGAAGGAGTAACAGCATCTTAGCTTTTTATAGCACATTGTGAACACAATTGCTCTGCAGAGCTTCAGCAAGCACAAGAGCTTGAAATGTATATATATTTTCAAGGGAAATCAGTTTTGTACTACCCTCTCTCCCTTCTTTCCTCCGTCTCCATAACATTAGAGAGAATCAAATTGGGATTATTTTAAGAAAAAAAAATGTTCTTTCCTTCACAATGCCATGAGATCTGATTTTAAAACTCTAGAGGTTTAATGTTTAAAATAAGCAGCACCCTCTGACGCAAGTTCTAAATAAAGATTGCAAACATGACATTGCAGGCAAACAAAATTAGGTGGAAAAAATTCGTAATTCCAGTGAGTACATCTGGGCTATTTCATGCAGTATGGAAGGTGTCCTGGTGATTATGTGGCTTGAACTTATCTAGCTATCTTATTTGAAATAATGGAAAAATAATAATTTTTCTCATTTTGTGTTGAGGCCATGCATTGTGTTTTCCCACCCAATTTGCTAGTAAATCTTACTTTAATAACTGACAGTAGACTTTGATCCTGAAGCATTTGGAGCTGAACATGTGATTATAAACCCTATGGTCTTAGCTACTAAGCCTGCTATTGTACCTGGCCAAATTAAATGGGCCTTTATGTTCTCAGGGTGTTTGGAAAGAAATCTGAGTACTTCTTTGCACTTGAGTGGAGCAGAATTGTACAGTAGTCCTCGTTTAACAACTGGTTGCACAAATACACTCACTCATGACGAAATCTCCACAACCATAAAGCCTACAAAATTGAAAATTGGCACGTATGTTCCCCTTGGCTTCTATGTGCTCACTAATAAATAGTTTTTTGAAATGACCATCAGATCATTAGTATTTCTTATATTATTATTAACACATTCTGATGCTTAGGAGTTCTACTCCCCATCCCCACCTGCAGAAAACTCTGTTCCAGCTACCAATTGCCTTATATTAACATGTTCTGATGCTATGGAGTTAGGCATTCTACTACCCCACCCCACCTGAAAAGAACTCTGTTCCAACTTCCAGTTGCCTTACATTCCATTACCTCAGTTCAAACTGGCAGACGTTCCACTCCTTCACTCAGGAGTGGTCTGGGGCTCCTTAGAGTACTAAACGTTGGTACCTCACCAAAGTGTCTACACCTTCCACCTATGGAACTACTTCTGGACTCAAGGGGGAGGGACCAATATTCCCTTGTGTGTTTCAATCACCAACTACCACTGAGCCAATGGATTGAACTGGATTTCTCCTGCATTGCCCGATCACATAGTTTTGTCGTGAAGCACAGGTATCCAGCTAGTATATAATAAAACATGTAAGCATTGTCCACTCTTGAAATATGGGAGTTTTGATGGCAATGACTATTTCCACAACTTTTAAGCATCCCTTAGAGTGATCTGGCTGGAGTCTTGGGCTGGGAAAATCTTGGTTTGAAACTCAAGTCAGCCAGAAAGATTAAAGGTCATCTTGAAACATCCTTCTCATTTGAATGAAAACTGCCCCATATATGTGCTTCTGAATGAAGCCTTGGTTGCAACCACTTATTGTGTTTGTTTTCAGAAATGCTATACAAGGCACCAGGGGCTGATTCATCAACCAAGAATTTTAAAAGCATTTTCAGTCTCTTTATGTTTCTTAATTCAAATGACAGATATGCATGTTCATATACACACATATATATGTACATACATGTTTCCATGTATGGTGCTCAAGATGCCCATCTCTGTCTTGAAAGGGAGTGAAGAGGTATCATTTCATGTGGTCCCAGGTCATTGATTAATTTTAGAGTTTTACTGTCCCACAGTGTAGGGCAGTGTTTGTCAACCTAAAAAACTTTAAGATATGTCTATGGAGATTCTCAGTTATCTAGATCAGTGGTCTCCTACCTTGGCAACTTTAAGACTTGTGGACTTCAACTCCCAGAGTTGAAGTCCACAGGTCTTAAAGTTGCCAAGGTTGGAGACCACTGATCTAGATCATGGTTGTCCCAAAGGTGCTTTTTCAAGGCAACTGGACTTTCTGGTTTTTCTTTGAAGACTCATCCCAGAAGCTTTTTCAGCTCTGAAGAAGCTTCTTGCATGAGAAGTGAAACGTCTTCAAAGAAAAACAAAGTCCTGTTGCCTCTTGAAAAAGCACCTTTGGGACAACTTTAAGATATGTGAACTTTTAGTCGTAGAATTCCCCAGCCAATATGCTGCCTGGAGAATTCTGGCAATTGAAATTCACACATCTTAAAATTGCCAAAGTTAAAAAAAAACACCTGCCTAGGGAAAGGATGAAATCCAAAGCCTATTGTTATGACTTCTGCTAAAGATCCCAAAATGTCTCCTCTTTTTTCTTTACTTCTTCCCCTTTCATTATTTTGTGGAGTGGTGATACATCATCAACATGATGGATGCTTTGTTACTCCAGTAGCTTTTGCTCAGTAAATGAAAGGGGAGGGATATCAGGAGAGAGATTGTATTATAATATCTGCCATGAATTTGTGGCTGGCTTTATGTAAACTATTGTGTGCTGTGGATGGAAAGAAAAAAGAAGAGGAAAGGGAAAAGATAGGACACAAGAAGGGCTTTATAGTATGGGTTACATGTGATATTAATTCAATTTGGCCAAATCATTTGTAAGCAAGTAAAAATGATTCTCCAAAGCACCTGAGGGTAGAACAAGAAGCAATGGGTGGAAACTGATCAAGGAGAGAAGCAACTTAGAGATGAGGAGAAATTTCCTCCTGACAGTTAGAACAATTAATCAGTGGAACAACGTGCCTCCAGAAGTTGTAAGTGCTCCAACACTGGAAATTTTTAAGTAGAGATTGGACAACAATTTGTCTGAAGTGGTGTAGGGGTTCCTGCCGAGGCAGGGGGTTGGACTAGAAGACCTCCAATGTCCCTTCCAACTCTGCTATTCTATTCTATCTGATCAGAAGTGAGATTTGGAACTGCTTATGCATCATTATCTTGAAGTCTCCTTCCCCCCCCCCCCAAAAAAAAGAGGTTCATCCCTAATTATTTGTAATCTGTGAGGTTCAACCCTGAGCTAAAAATAAATCTCTTCTATTGATACCTTTTGTAACTTATGCTGTAAATCCTTGTTAAACAAAGCATGGCTTAATATGATGTGAAACTAGTCTAAAAAATGTGTAGTCCACAAAGTGATTCAATTATTTCAGGCTCATTCTTAAATTTATTTTTCTTCACTTAACAACAATCTTAGCAGATCAATAGGTGATTGGCAGTTTTTAAGACTGTTCCCACTGAAAAAGAACTGGGCCAAACTGCAGAATTTATTTATTTTTTATTTGGAGATCAAGTGATGCTGCTTAGAACTGTCCAAGATATCTCTGGGTGTAGCTAATAGACAAAGCCACCTTTTGAATACTGAATGTCCCCCCAGCATCATTCTATCCAAGGAATCCTCACCAAAGGTTGTGTGACAAACTCTGGAAAGCTGACACTTGTGAGTGAAGATACCCTTTGAACAGACTGAGTTTAAAGCAACCCATGTGTTCATCTCCCTTATTTCTCTTGCCTTGCAAAAAAAAAAAGGCCTTTGATCTGATCCAGCAAGTAAGAATTTTGAGAACAGTAAAAAAGTCCAGCATTTTTTTTCCCCAAAGAGGTAAAAGCAATGTGCATTGAATGTTACCATAGTACAGTGACGGCAAAACTTTTCGGCATGGAGCGCACACACTCATCTGGGCCGCAACCCGGAGGAGGAGCTGCCCAGGGGGCATGAGTGCACTGGAAAATAAACTCCTGGTTTCCAGTGCACGCATGTGCTCCAGCCAGCTACTCTTCCAGTTACTGGCGCACATGTGCATACAACGATCATCAGGCTGGTGCGCATGCTCATGTAAGAAAATGAAGACTAGGTCCTCCATTTTCCAGCACTGCCGCATGCATGAGGCCAGCTGATCGTCGCGCACACAGGTGCACCAAAACCCCAAAAGAAGAATGGGCGAGGCCACATATACCAGACGAAATGGCTCCATGTGCCACTTCAGGCACGCATGTCATAGGTTTGCCATCATAGCCATAGTAGATGCTTTGTGATTTCTTCAGTGACTCTATAATAATGACAGTTCAAAGTAAAAATGGAATTGTCTCTTTGGTCCACACAGTTCAAGCATTTCTGACCTCTACCCCACTGACCTTCCATCACATGTACATGCTTACATTGAAAAACAACACTTTTCTTTGTGTTGAAGTGCTGACTGTTTCCAGATGTATAAGTGGACTCCCCTAAGTCTTAAATCTAATCCAAGATTGGGTCAAATTAGTTCTCCATAAAAAGGAAGATCATGATTATCTTTAACACTTGAAAAAAATCAGTTATATGATTGCCTTCCGCGGATGCGGTTTGCTCATGCATGTGCCTTCCATGCAATGCATCCACCCTCAAAACGTGCCTAAATAGAACCAGGGCTGGTGCAATTTCCACTACTGGTTTAGATGAACTGGTCCAAACCGGCTGAATACTCTGTGTGTGTGTGTGTGTGTGTGTGTCAATGTTCCCTCTAATTTTTTTTCAGGGTGAGCGGAAAAGTATAGTGTTTGAGCGGCACAGTTTCATGCCTGAGCACCTAAGAGAACAACAGTTTGAACTTCTGTCTCGTCTGCTGGACATTTGCGCAACATTCCAAGCGCCAAGCACCAATTGTGAGCGAGGTTTCAGCCTGATGAATGCCAGGCATGAAAATGTGCTACTCAAACACTATACTTTTCCGCTCACCCTGA
Organism: Thamnophis elegans; assembly: GCF_009769535.1. Taxonomy (NCBI): domain Eukaryota; kingdom Metazoa; phylum Chordata; class Lepidosauria; order Squamata; family Natricidae; genus Thamnophis; species Thamnophis elegans. The sequence goes on from NC_045541.1 coordinate 161,081,424, forward strand.
AAAAAAAAAGACTTCTGCTCAGCTTTTAGATCATTAGACTGGCTAGAGAGAGACATGGCACCAACAGGTCCTGGGTCCTGGCATTTTGCAGGCAACCTGTTCTCTCACATTCCTTTGGAATGCAACCCATCACATTTGAATTAGATTTTGCCAATTATCCTATTAAAAGATAATCCTATTATTCTAAAATATGACTAACTCGATATTAAAAATGTAAATATTTAATGCTGATAAATAATAGCAGTAATTGTTATTTAGTATGATTAAAATCAGTATTGATATATCAATATATCTATCAAAATTGACAATAAACACTAAAATAACAATACAAATATATAATGTGGAATATAAATGTAATAAATATAATATATAAATACAACATAAATGTAATAAAATAATTTATCATGAAACTCTCCCCCTTTAAAGTAATAAGATCAATTAAATAGTCTAGCAAGTTTGGACAATATGCTATATGTTATGTTACTTAAGAATATATATACCTCAGAATCAGATACAACATCCACATCATTTCCAACTGAGTCAATAAAATGATATGCCATGCCAAAACTATTTTAAATAAAGATATGAAATTAATCAAGTATTGCATTTATTTTTCAAAATGAATGTAGAATTTTTTTTATTATTTAAGTTTTGTACCCTATCTTTTCTAACTAACGTTAACTTTAAAAAGATGTTACATCAGACTACAATACAAGTAATTAAATGAAGACTAAAATAAGTGTTTTGGCATATTGAGCTTTTTATATTTCTTTCTAATATTGCTTCCTTAGTTGAGAACTTGCTCCTCAGCTTACTTACGCATTAACTGTTTGTTGCTTTTATGGCTTATTCATTCACTGCTCCATCTTCAGTTTTTTTCACAGGGGGCAGGGCTTCCTTCCTTCCTTCCTTCCTTCCTTCCTTCCTTCCCTCCCTCCACTCCTTTGGCCACCAATTTTGATCCAACTCTCTCTCTCTCTCTCTCTCTCTCTCTCACACACACACACACACACACAGACACGTGTTCTTTGGGGGGGGTTGAATTACTCCGCCTCACTGCGCAAAGTCGGCTCAGCATGTGTTCGGCCCCTGCTTACGCTGAATCAAATCTGCAGCCGGCGGGACCATTTCAAAGCCGCCAGTCCTCTTGCTCCTTCTCCTTCACCGGCAAAGCAGCGGCGGTGGTGCCTCCCCCTCCGCTCGGAGCACCTCAGCTGGGCTCTGGGTTATCCCTGCCATCGCCTCCACCTCCGCCGCTTTCCTACTAACTCCTGCGGCCTCAAAAGCACGGCAGAGGAGGAAGGGGGCCAGCTCAGGTGCTCCGCGTGGAGAGAGAGGCACCACTGCGGGAGCTTTGCTGGTGAAGGAGAAGAAGCAAGAGGACTGGCGGCTCATCAAAACAAGTCTGGGGAGGTCCTTTGCAGGCGGCCAGTTCTAGCTGCCTGCAAAGGACTTCCCCACGTTTGCTTTGGTAGAAAGCTCTGCGCGGCAGTTAGAAATCTCTGCGCGGAGGTTTCTAGCGACGTGCGCGGCCGCGCACGCGCGCACCTTAGAGGGAACAGTGGTGTGTGTGTGTGTGTGTGTGTGTGTGTGTGTGTGTTTTTCTGTGTGTAAATTTCTGGCCAGAAATTTTCAGTTTGTAGGACTAATAATTCTCTTCTATCCTGTTCAGTACTTGATCCTACTTAACTAGAAAGACTATGCATTATCTCCATGGTGCAGACATTAAGGGTGTCATCCTCTTGAGCATTTTCATTCCATCTTCAGAAAGCTGTGCTTCCAAGGGAAGATAATAGCATTGCCTTAGTTTAGCCCTGATCCATTCTGACTAATTGTGATTGAATGCTAAAATTGTAACAGAAAACCAGTCTAATTATTACACTTAACGATCGGTGTCAGAGCTTATGCTCAGCACTGTAAAAATAACCAAAGCTGCTTTTCTCTTGAAAATGGAACTTAGGTGTTAAGAAGCTATTTTGGCCTTAATGTTATAATGATGTTTTTGATTTGGGTTTTTTTTTCCCTCTTGGGGAAATTGAAATACTTCTCCCCCCCCCTCAGGAATTCTCAAGAGGATTCAATTTATTGTCTAGCATGTGGGATTTTTAATAGTATTTTTTGATTATTATGAGTAGGGCCTTAGGATACTATCCATTTATGTCCATGGACTTTTCTTCTGTTTTCTTCATTAGTTCCAATTTATTTCAGCCAAATTCAAGAGGCATAGCTTTTCTTTTGGACCAAGATTTTCAGTGGGATGAGCATAATATTTATAGATATATAAATAGAAACGGAGGGATGTGGTGGCTAAGACACTGAGCTTGTCAATCAGAAAGTTTGGCAGTTTGGCAGTTTGAATCCCTAGTGCTGCAGAATGAAGTGAGCTCCCGTTACTTGTCCCAGCTTCTGCCAACCTAGCTGTTCGAAAGCATGTAAAAATGCAAGTAGAAAAATAGGGACCACCTTTGGAGGGAAGGTAACAGCGTTCCGTGCGAGTGGGAATGCTGCAACAGTCATAAGTGTGAAAAATGGACATGACACTTTTTTCAGTGCGACTATAACTTCGAGGGGTCACTAAGTGAACTGTTGTAAGTCAAAGACTACCTGTGCAGTAGGATCTGAAGTCCTGCTTCTGCAAACATGGAGGGATACTGAGTCTTCAAGATTGCTAGCCCCTCTTAGACCTGCCCCACCCTGAATTAATGGGGTCCCTTTGAAAAACATCGCTGCTGGTGGCCATCACCACATGTTGCAATTTATTCCACAGATTAATTATAGTCATAGTCCATTTTGTCTCCTTTCAACCAGCCTTTGATAAATGCCATCAGAGACTTCCCCAAAGACATATCTACAAGATTATTCTTTCTCTGCCATTGCGTTGTGTGAATGTGTATCCAGAAATAGACCATGTCAGATTTTTCATAGGACACCTCAAGTAAAAGTACATGCAATTAAAATAACAGACGCGGCAGCTGTACCATGATAAAAATCGGACTGAATCTGTAGTTCGTTAAATAAAAAAAGTGTCCATATCAATCTTTCCCTTTTCATGGGGAAAGAAAGTTTCTTTCCCAGTGAAAACTTATTCTTTAAAAAAGAAATATCATTTTTGAGGTGCTTCCATTTCTTTCAGTGGTTTTTCTTTTCTTTTTCTGCTGCAAAATACAGGGGGGCGGGATGAGCTGGATGGTGGCTATTACATATTAATCTTTGCAGCCTCCATGGGTATCTATACTTTCTGGTTGGAATGAGCCCAAAGTGAAAAGTTCTTTGATGTCTTCTTTAGGATGTATCTAAACCAGGGGTGTCAAACTCAAGGCCCAGAGGCTGGATCCGGCCCGTGGGGTTCTTAGATCTGGCCCACGGCGCCACCCTGGAAAAAGCGAGGGACCAGCCTTTGGTGCCTCTTCCAGTGAAAATGGAGCTCAGGAGGGCCGCACGCAGCCTTCCCCAGCTCTGTTTTCACTGGAAGAGGGTTGCAGGAGGCCATCGTAGCTGGAAATGGAGTTTGGGAGCCCGTTTTCATTGGCAGAGCACTTGGATTGCCACTGGCACCCCCGACATGAGTGACATCGAGCTGGCTACGTCCACCCTGGCCACGCTCACCCCAGCCCTCTGAGGTCAAACACGAACCTGATGCAGCCCTCAATGAAATCAGGTTTGACACCCCTGATATAAACCATTGAAAAATCAGGTGGGCCTGCAAAATATCAATTTATAGTGAAAGTTAGTTCTTTCATATAAAAGCCCACAGTTTTTATCTTAACTACTGAAAGGGAATCACCAACATTTTTTTTCCTCCTTTGACATTTCTTTTTAAAAATGTCACTTTCATCAATTATTTGAAAGAAATGCAGAAGAACCTCTGGAGCATAGCGCACTCACGAAAACTAGCTTGTTTTATGTGCCATCTAGAAAGAAAGGTTCTTGTAAGTTAAAAACCTTGAAAATCAGCTCTCACCCACCCAGTCCCTTCCAAATAGTTGCTGAAGCTCTACTTACAACCTCTTGTGTCAAACTCGCCACATCACGTTGCCTTCCCGTGATGTTTTGTGATGTTTTCCCATTCGTGGAGCTGGGGTAGGTGTGGCCTGTGCATGACGCAGCCGGCCTGTGGGCCACCCATTTGACACTAGGCAATTCAGTCCCACAATAAGATCTCTCTATACTGAGAAACATTTCCAAGTAGATTTAGATTAGATTAGATTTACCACAAGTTTTGCTTCAGGATTTCCAATCAGAGTCTTAAAGAATCTACCATTTGCTCCAGTATTTTGAGAAGAATTTTAGCAAATAGAGACATTGGAATCCATTTTTCATGAGCCTAATTTAATATACTGAGGCAATTTGGTGCAGTGGTTTATTATTTTTTTCTTTTTATTCATAAACATTTTGAATTGTCAGGGCATATCATTTACAAACAAGCAAAGAAGGAACAAAAAGAAATTTTAACACATATACTAATAAGGATGATAATAATAGTGTAACAGGATAATTTTAACTAGATTTCTTTTTATATTAGCTTGGTGTAGTGGTTTAAAATGCTTGGCTAGAAATTAGACAAGTCTCAGTGGTGGTTCTTTCTTAGGCACAAATCCAACTGGTTGATTTTGGGCCCGTTAGTGGGAGATGGTCCATGGTGACATCTAAAAATCTTGGCAAGAAAACTACATGAATTTCTTCATGTAGCCACCTGTATTCCCCAGTGACCTGGAGGCTCCAAGATAGCTAGTTAGCTAGATAAAGAGCACATAATTTTGCCATTTTGAGGGATCGGTTTCAATTGCAGAGATAAGTTGCCCATGCCTAGCATTTTAATGTATTTTCCTTGTGTAAAACTTGGAGAAGGCAGTTCCTTAGTTATGATAAAAAATACTCCAGAAATACAAGTAATCTGACATTGTTGCTGTCATTTCAGACAGTGGCATTTATTTGGGGTTCTGTTTGTGTGTATATCTGTATGTATGATATATACAGAAAAACACACAAACATACTGTATGTATACATGCACACAGGCACACACACACAGATCCACATGCACACACACACATACACAGTGTATGTGTGTGTTTGTGTGTGTCTATATACACACACATAAATATAATATACACAAATGCATATAAATACATGCATATATATCTCTGTCTGTCTGTCTGTCTGTCTGTCTGTCTGTCTGTCTGTCTGTCTATCTATCTATCTATCTATCTATCTATCTATCTATCTATCTATCATCTATCTATCTAATCTATCTATATCGTCTGCCTGCCTGCCTGCCTGCCTGCCTGCCTGCCTGCCTGCCTGCCTGCCTGCCTGCCTGCCTGCCTGCCTACCTCTATCTATCTATCTATCTATCTATCTATCTATCTATCTATCTATCTATCTATCTATCTATCATCTATCTATCATCTATCTATCATCTATCTATCTATCTATCTATCTATCTATCTATCTATCTATCTATCTATCTATCTATCTATCTATCTATCTATCTATCTATCTCTATCTAATCATCCACTATATCATCTATCATCTATCATCTATCCATTATATAATTAAGAGCCGTGGTGGCACAGTGGTTAGAATGCAGTACTGCAAGCTAATTCTGCTGACTGCCAGCTGCCTGCAATTTGGCAGATTGAATCTCACCAGGCTGAAAGTTGACTCAGCCTTCCATCCTTCCAAGGTGGGTAAAATGAGGAGTCAGATTGTTGGGAACAATATGCTGACACTGTAAACTGCTTAGAGAGGGCTGTAAAAGCACTTTGAAACAGTATATAAGTTTAAGTGATATTCTATGCATATACAAACATGCACATATGATACACCCAGGGGTGGTATTTACTTACCTTCCCTACTGGTTCGCAAATGTGAGTGCGCACATGCACTTTTCACTAAAAAAGGGCCTAAATGGGATGCCATAGAACTGGGATAGGTGAGTGGGGCCACCTGAAATTTCTGCTACCAGTTTGGGCGAACCGGTCCAAACTGGAAGAATGCCACCTCTGGATATACCCATGTCTATACATACATATATGTACCTGAAAAATGTGTAATTTCAGTTTCATGCTTTCTCTCTTTTCAACAATATTTTATTGCTTTAAAAGTTAGTTCTATGAAAATTTTCCTTTCTCTCCTTCCCCTTTTCTTTATCTTCTGAAGATGGATATCTTCTGCTGAATTACACCTGGTATGCACATCTGTGAAATGCATTTCATTTATAGTAGCTATGTTTTTATATCGAGTGGGCTATTTGGAATTAGAAAGAACATTTTTATATTTAGGTCTCAGAATACCAGAAGAAAAGGTTGTAAACTGTTGGAGTTAATTTTATTGTTTACTTCATCCCCCTATCCCCTTTTCATTCCTTTTGTTCTTTTAAAAGCAAGATGAATAATACAGGCACAAAACCTCCAGAAGAAACAGGAAAGCTAATGAGAAACTCCAGGTGATATGTAGTTATTTTTACTTCTGTGATGTGCTCTTTTAAAAAAATCTTGTTTTACTGTCACAGATGGCAAAGTTAAAATTTAGAAGCAGGAAACACTGAGAGAATTTGGAAGAAACTTAATTGGCCCCACAGATTGGCTTGTTGAATTTAGATTGCAAGGCAGCCAAATTGAAAAGCAGGTTGTAAGGACCTTAGCAAATGTCCCTTAGTATCATAGACAAAGTCAGGATACATAACCAAAGGGAAAATATTGCAAATGTAGATACTTGTGGTTACAATGGTACTGAAAAAATGACTTACAACCAGCCCTGTACATACGACTTGCAGTCATATCCCCACAATCATATGATCAACATTCGGGGACTTGGCATCCAACATGTGTCAGGGTTCCAAAAAACATCCCCAACAAAATAAAATCCCAAGGCTTGAGTTTCCTCAAAGTTCCACTTTATTAGAGATGTCATGTTGGCACATCTGGGAAAACCCAAATCTGAAAGCTTCCAGGTTTTCCCACCTAGTTGAAAGTTCAAGATCCTGCCCCAACATCCACAAGTTCATCACATGGTCCAATCTTCCACTACCATGCAGACAGAGTCTTCATCCATCCAGTTCCGGCCAGGTGCAGAGACAAAGGATGACCTTGACTTTCTAAGAAGAATGTTATTATGGCTACATATCACCTAACTCCACATAATCCCCTCTTCAGGCATGTGGCATGCCTGAAATCCAAAAAGAAAAGATGGCTTGCAGGCATGTATATATAATGTTTGTGGTATTCTGGGGTCATGTGATCACCAGTTGTGACCTTCCCAGCTGGCTTCTGAGAAGGAAAGTCAATGGGAGAAGCTTCATTTGCTTAACAATTGTGTGATTCACAACAACAAACAGTGATTCAGAGGTGGTAAAAATGGATGGAATTCACTTAACAACCATCTTGCTTAGCAATGGAAATTTTAATCTCAGTTGTAGTCATAAATCAAGGACTAGCTTTATAATCTGGGAAAATTATTGAGAACCCAAGCAGAAATGTGCCTCTCTTTAAATGTTTCAAACGTGAATGAAACACATCTCCATGTCACTCTTTTCTAGAAAGTTGGGGAAAACAATCCCTCTGGATCTATATGGAATTGGGGAATGGTCCTAGGATTTTGGATGTGACAAAGTTTCTCACATTTGATTTATTCAATTGAAAATAAAGTTATACAGTGTCATGGAGATTAAACATAGTTGTAAGGGACCTTGTAGGTTATCTAATCCAACCCCCCCTGCCCATGCAGACCCTACACCATTTTTGAAAGTTGGCAGTTCAGTTTCTTCTTGAAAGCCTTCAGTGATGAAGCTCCTACAACTTCTGAAGACAAGCTGTTCCATCGATTGATTGTTCACACTGTCAGAAAATTTCTCCTTATTTCTAGGTTGAATCTCTCCTTGTTCAGTTTCCATCCATTATTCCTTGTCTGGACTTCAGGTGCTTTGGAAAATAGCTTGACCCCCTCCTCTTTGTGGCAGCCCTTCAAATATTGGAATACTGCTATCATGTCTCTTCCTCTTCACTAGACTAGCCATGCCCAGTTCCTGTAACTGTTTTTTATATGTTTTAGTCTCCAGTCCCTTAATCATCCTGGTTGCAGTTTTCTGCACTTTTCCTAGAGTCTCAACATCTTTTTAATAGTGCGGTAACAAAAATTGAACAAAGATATGTTCTTACAAAGGCTTTATAGAGTGGTATTAGTACCTCACTTGATTTTAGGGGAGCCCATTCATAATTCTTTCACATAGGTTAATGTGAAAATCATAAATTCCCAATGAGTTAGGAGCAACACAGCAAATGGAATTATGACTTAGACACAATGGCAGCAATAAGATTCAGCTATTAAGGGAATATCACCAAGGGAAAGAGAGGTCAGTTCAGAATGGGAGTAACATTTTCTCATAGTAAAGGCTTTGAAAATGTTCAGGGACAAAATTGATGGCATAAAGGGATAGTACTTTTCAAACCCTCAGAAAATGTCCAGGGTGAGTAATGAACACATTTAACTCAGTCATACCTGGAGAATCTCATCCAAAGGTGAGGTCAAGAGAACTTCAAAAAGTGATAGTTGCATTCTGACTTGAAATCTTCCCTGCTTACCTTTCCAGTGTGTGATGTGAAGACTATTTTGAAAATGCTCTGATGTTCCTAAGTATTTTTCCTTTTGTATTCTAATTCATTGAATGCACATGGAACTCTGAATATGCACGTATGCCTTTCTGAAACTGTGACATCATTCCACAGGCAAAGGAATGGAATACATTTGTTGACTTAGCTCTGTCCTCCATGTTGCAGCAGGTGGCAGCATCTAGTCAGCTTTGGGTGAGCATTAAAAACTAAGCATGATCACTCCTAGTTACTATGTAAATGGGGAAACTATCAGGAAATTCCAGGGTGATAGAGTAGATGGAAAAAGAATTTCAGAAGTAATGACAAACTATTTCCATATTGTTGCCAAGAAGTCCAGATAGACATGTCCATGAAGGTACCAGAACATAATTTAAGGGAGGGTTTCCTTTCAGTTTCTCTTTACCCTAATGGTATCTTCTCCTGCTTTGGAATATTTTCACAAGATTCACACCCAATGATTGTCTACTCCCTAGCATTCCTCAGAAGATTGAGTTAGTTAGATGGAGAGGTGGGTTGGACTGTGCTGTATCTTTCCTTTTTCTGATCTAAATGGATATGCAGGATTGGCTACAAATTGAGTGGTAAACTCCATTTGTTAGAAGAACAGCCTGATTGCAGATTTTGAATATGGCTATCTAATTATTAGGTTATCTATCAGTTAAATATACCTTTTGGATTTGTGGGATGTCTTTTATTTAAAGTAAAGTATGTATGTATATGTATGTAAGCATGCATGCATGTATGTATGTATTTATAGTATGTAACCAAGGAATGTTAGTTCTGGATTTGTTACTTACACAAAGGGGAATATACAGTAAATATCTGACTGCCTCCCCCAACTTTTGTCCTATTCGCTATATCTAAAATAAGTTTGTTCATTTCAACATGGCTTCTTCATCCAGAATATGCTCTACTTTAAATTTTCTCTTTAAGTTTCTACTTCAGGAAAACTTTTGAAGAAACACACTGGAACTCATTGCTTGATAATTCTATGACTTCTCCTGCAATATACCATAATACGATTTGATTGAGGTTTAGAATCTTCTGTAAAATGGGTGTATTACTTGGAACACTCACACAATCATTTTCTTACTCAAAACTTCATTAAACAAGTTATTGCTTAGGTCACATATGAATCCAATATTTCAATCTACCATGATATATCTATTGATCTGCTAGAGATCTAACTCACTGCTTCCTTAATATAAACATATTTTGGAATATAAAACTACTTTCTTTCTCCAGAAGAAGAGAAATTTTATAACATTTGAATGGCTTAGTAAGTTGTCATAATGCAAGTGTTTATTGCTGCAGTTGTATTCAAGATTCGTATTTGTTGTGCATGGTGGTAACTGGTTTAGTGTCAATCAATAGCAAGTCAGTTGTGCTTTTGGTTAGAATTCCATATCATTAGGAGAGTAGACATTAAGTTCCTTGTTGGAGGAAAATGTAACTTGTGAAGCTACCCTCTGGGCAAACAGATGAGACCTGTTCTGGTCTAGTGAACAAAGTATCACAGTTGAATTGGAGAGATGGATGTGGCTTCAAATCACTGCTCATCCATGAACTTCCCAGAAGATAGAACAGATTTAGACACTGAGATAAACCATGTGATGTAGTGCTGCAAGGGCCATTTGATTTTGGGCTGCAGGGAGAAATGTGGCTTAAACTAATATATACACATATTTTTTAAATATTTCTTTAAACAAGAAAAATGTTGCCAGCACTCATCAGTTATCCTTTGCACTAGCACTCCAGATTCCAAAATGGGCAATACTTTTGCTTCTTTTTGAATAATTGGATGCCCCTGGTACATTTTGTTCCTGGGCCGTATTAAAAAGGGACTTTTGGTCTATCCGTTATTAGAAAAAAAAACCAAGGATTTTTCAGCAATATCCCTGAGTGAGGTTGGTACATTGCTTTTACTGTCATTCATCTCCACAGGAAAGACAGAGGTGCAAAGACCCCCCCCCCCCAATATAAAGCCACTACAAAAATCAAGTTCAGAAATACTGGAAGTTGTCAACATAAGAACAATCAAAGTTTAGTGCAACAAGTTTCTCATTAAAGAAACTTATTTTGTCACACATCATTACCATGGGAATGAAGCCTCTCACCTTCTAAGGCAGGGGTGTCAAACTCGAATCCACTGAGGGCCACATCAGGATTGTGTTTGACCTTGGAGTGGGGGCAGAATGGGTGTGGCCAGGGTAGACATGGACCAGTGGTGGTTTGCAAATATTTTTACTACAGGTTCGGGGGCACATGTGCAACACTTCTGTGCATGTGCAGAAGCTTCTGCACATGCACAGAAGTTTGGGGCAGGTGGGTGGAACCTCCCACTGCCACTACTACTGGTTCGGCTAAACCGAGCTGAACCGGGAGCAACCCACCACTGGCTTGGGCAACTCAACATCACTTGTGTCGGGGACACCTGTGGTGGCCCAAACACTCTGCCTCAAAAAACTGGCTCCCAAGCTCTGTTTTTGGCTGCAACAGCCTTCTGCAAACCTCTGCCAGTGAAAACAGAGTTTGGGAGGACTGTGGGCGGCCCCACCTGAGCTCCATTTTCACTTCCAGAGGCACTGTGGGCCAGTCTTTTGCTGTTTCCAGGGTGGCCCGGTAGGCCAGATCTAAGCACCCTGTGGACCAGATTCAGCCCATGGGCCTTGAGTTTGACACCTTGAGTTTGTTCTAAGGTGTTTTAAATCTCATCTCCCTTAACCCACAATTGTTCATAATTGTTCACAATGGGGGTTTATCGAGTTGGTAGTTAGCAAGGTCCCCTTCCCTGATTAACTCTGAATTTGGTATTATCAGCATTTGAAGCATGTGTTCTGTAACTGGGAAGTAATTGCCTCTGGTGACTCTAATAAGGTTTAGTGCAAATTAGACCATCGAACAGCTAACTTTTGTTCTCCCCTGGATAGCAGCAGCTGTCCAAGGTTTCAGGGAGCTTCTTCCCTCTTCTCCCATTTAGAAATGCCGGAAATTCTGAGCCTTGCATGGAAAGCTTGTTTTCTTGCCAAAATTATCCTCTTGACCAAGATTTGATTAATGTGAAAACATTCGAGTAGTTTAGAAATGGGAAATCACAGATCTGAAGGGGGAAAAAAATCACTCCTCCTACACTTGTGCAAACATGCACACCTAATTTATTATTGCCTGAATTAAGTCAAGCATTCTGAAAGAAAAGAGAGAAAATAAAAGACTTTCTTGTTTTTTTCTGGCATCTCAGCTGTGTTTTCATCCCACTCTCTTCTCTAAGCTGCTTTAATCTATCTGCTACGTATAAAACCTTGTAATTGGACTGCAGAGCTGCAGAGTTGGGATTTCTTCTTTAAATGAAAGCACATTGTAGTGGATTTTGTGGTTTGCAGTTAAAACTGCCCCTCAGTCATTACACATTGAGGCTACAAATGCATTTAAAGCTTGTTTTTCCATTTTCCATTAATTTTCCCCTTTCCACAATATCTAACTGAGAGAAGGGAGGAATTGGGGAAGGCTCATAAATCCTGATCTCATTGGAGTAGAATAGATAATAGATTAACTTTGAGTAGGATGTTGAAGTGAAGGATAATTTGCAGATGAATTTTGGCTTTAAAAGAATGAGGGAAAACAAACAAAGTAATTCTAATAATTTTTAAAATAGAATACCATGCTAAAATTATTAATGATTGTCTGTTTACCTGTCATTGAGTCTATGTTCTAGAGCAATGGCCAACCAATCTTTTGAGCACAGGAACTGGTTCCATGGAGAGAGATTTTCCGTGGACCATAGGGAATGTGGTTTCACATGCTGCCTGCATCCCACAGATGGGGCTTCACTGGTTTCTGGCATGCTGCAGCCTGCTGTCAATCCACGGACCAGGGGTTTGGGACCACTATTCTAGAGAACCTCAGGTCTTCCAGAACCACATTTCCATACAGGATAGACCAGTAACAATGCTGTGAATGATAACTTGGCCACCATGGTTACATTTTCTGTTATTTCATATTTTTAGACTGCATCCCATTCAAACAAATCTCAAAGAAACAAGCAGTGGAACTGCATAATGGCAATCATCGTATTAAAAGAGACAACATGCAGATATTTGAATAGTAATAACAGCAGTTAAAATGCTGAAGGGGAAAATCAAAACACTGTAGGGCCATTCATACAACACCAATACAAAAGGCCTGAATGATGATAAAACTTCAATAGACATTTAGTAGTTATTACTGGAGATGCCTAATGAGTTTTAGGTGGGAAGGGGGTGCATTTCAGTGTTGTGCCTGCGAGTAAAAACAAGACGTCATTATTGTTATTATTAGCCACTCTTCTTTTTGTACAATTCAAGGCACCATACATAATTCTCCTACCTCCTGTTTTCCCCATAATTCTCCAAAGTGGGTTGATTTGAGAGAGAGAGAGTTACTGGCCCAAAGAACTATACATTATTTTCTTGCCTTGGGGAAGCTTAAAATTCATGGTCTCCCAGTTTCAATTCCAGTACCTTAATTACTATAGGTAGTCCTCAATTTACAACAACAACTGAGCCGAAAATTTCTGTTAATAAAGTGAAATATTTGTTAAGTGAGCTTTGCCCCATTTGTCAATCACGAGACCATGGGGATGCTGCAATAGTCGTAAATGTGAAAAATGGTCATGAACCACTTTTTTCAATGCTGCTGTAACTTTGAACGGTCATTAAACAATCTGTTGTAAGTCAAGGACTACTTTTTAAATTGTTAGTGGGGTGCGAATGGTTTTGTGATTGTGTATGTCTGAGCAGGCTGGGGCCTACCCAGGTACCCTCTGTGCTGAGTGCTCTGCAGAAGCACCAGGGGGGCCTGAGCTAATCCCAGCCTCAGGATGATTGATTCGACGGGCCTGCTGGAGCATGCGAGGGTTATGGGAGGGGGTAGAGGGGCCACGGACACGGGAGTGGGCCGGAGCATTACGGTCTTAACAGGGAGGGGCAGATATGGCGGGGACTTTAGGGCAGGCCATTACCGGGGAAGGAGGGCTCGCTACGTCACAGAGATCCCTCCTTCCGGCCCTACGAGTCCCACTCCAAGGCCAGGTGGTGTGAGTAATCAGGACCCTGGCCTCAGGCTGCTGTCGCTAAATGCCAGGTTTGTAGTTCATAAAGCTCCTCTCGTTTGGGACTTAATTTTAGACGAGAGGGCAGACCTGGCATGTATTACTGAGACCTGGCTGGGCCCGGAGGGGGGAGCCCCCCTCGTAAAGATGTGCCCAGAGAGTTTTCAGGTGCTCCATCAGCCGAGAGCTCAGAGAAGGGATGGGGGTGTGGCTATTGTTATCCGAGAGTCTCTAGCACCTCGTAGGATCCCTGCTCCGGAGCTTGTCGGGTGTGAGTCCCTGCTGGTGAAGTTGGACCTCAAGGGTCAAGTGGGTGTGCTGCTAACGTACCTGCCTCCTAACTGCGTTGCAGCAGCCCTCCCCTCGCTCCTCGAGTCGATAGCCGAGCTGGCAGTTGAGTTCCCCAGACTTATGGTTCTGGGGGATTTCAATTTGCCTTCGCTCGGTGAACACTCTGATGGAGCGCAGGAGTTCATGGCTTCCATGACAACCATGGGCTTGACCCAAGTAATCCGAGGACCAACCCACTCGGCGGGTCACACGCTTGACCTCGTATTCCTCTCGGAGCAGTGGAATTGCGATCTTGGTCTGAGGGGTAGCGAGATCTTGCCCCTGTCATGGTCAGACCACTACCTATTGAGGCTCGACTTTCGGAGACCAAACCCCCACTGTAGGGAGGAGGAGCCGACCAGGTGGTTCCGCCCCAGGCGACTTATGGACCCTTTGGGGTTCCAGACGGAGCTTGGGGTTATTCCGGATACTCTCGCCCACAGTCCGGTGGAGACTCTGGTTGCTGCCTGGAACTTGGCAGCGACGAAGTCTCTTAACCGGATTGCGCCTTTACGGCCGCTCCGAGGCAGTGGATCCCGGAGGGCTCCTTGGTTTACTGAGGAACTCCGGGAGAGGAAGCGCCAAAGGAGACGCCTAGAGCACTTATGGAGGTCCAGTAAATCCGAATCGAACCGAGCACGTTTAACAACCTGCACCAGAGAGTACATTCGAGCAATTAGGACGGCTAAGAGGACACATATTGCCTCTCTGGTTGCGTCTGCTGAGTCGCGCCCAGCCGCCCTGTTCAGGATAACCTGTTCCCTCCTAAATAGGAGGGATACGGGCGATCCGCTGCAGGGCAGGGCTGAGGATTACGTCCAATTCCTCGCAGACAAGGTTGCTCGGTTCCGGGCGGACCTGGACTCCAATTCTGCAGAACCAGCCGAGGCACTAAGGGATGATCTGGTAAGCCATCGCTGGGTTGAGTTTCAAGCTGTTACCCCTGAGTATGTGGACAAGGCGATGAGAGCTGTAGGAGCCTCCACATGTGTGCTGGACCCGTGCCCCTCCTGGCTGGTTGTAAACAGCAGAGAGGTGACACGAGGCTGGATCCAGGTGGTTGTTACCACCTCTCTACGGGAGGGGGTCTTTCCCCCCACTTTAAAGGCGGCGGTGGTGAGACCCCTCCTGAAGAAACCATCCTTGGATCCAGCTGTTTTAAATAACTATCATCCGGTCTCCAACCTCCCCTTTGTGGGGAAGGTTGTTGAGAAGGTGGTGGCCTTTCAGCTCCAGCGGTCCTTGGAGGAAGCCAGTTATCTCGATCCGTTCCAGTCAGGCTTCAGACCTGGCTGCAGCACAGAAACCGCTTTGGTCGCGTTGACCGATGATCTCTGGAGAGCCAGGGATGGAGGCCACGCCTCCATCCTGGTGCTCCTTGACCTCTTGGCGGCTTTCGATACCATCGACCATGGTATCCTTCTGCGACGACTGCGGGAGGTGGGGGTGGGAGGCGCTGTCTTACAGTGGTTCTCCTCTTACCTCTCGGACAGATCGCAGTCGGTGTTAGTTGGGGGGCAGAGATCGACCCCTAGGCCCCTAACATATGGGGTGCCGCAGGGTTCGGTCCTGTCCCCCCCTTCTTTTCAACATCTACATGAAACCGCTGGGTGAGATCATTCGACGGCATGGGATAAAATACCACCAGTATGCGGACGATACTCAGTTGTATCTGTCCGCCCCGTGCCAACTCAACGAAGCGATGGATGAGCCAGGGTCTTGAGGCTGTTAAAGACTGGATGGGGGTCAACAAACTTGTGCTCAATCCAGAAAAGACCGAGTGGCTGCTGTGTTTCCCTCCCACAAATTGGCCAAGTGTTCCATCTCTCAGGCTGGGGGGTCAAATTGTACGCCCCTCAGACATGGTTCGCAAGTTGGGAGTCCACCTGGACCCACAGCTGACCTTTGAATATCATTTGTCAGCTGTGACCAGGGGGGCATTTGCCCAGGTTCGCCTGGTGCACCAGTTGCGTCCCTACCTGAACCGGGAGGCCCTCACAACAGTCACTTGTGCCCTTGTGACCTCTAGGCTGGAATACTGCAATGTGCTCTACATGGGGCTGCCCTTGAAGAGCATTCGGCGACTTCAGCTAGTCCAGAATGCGGCCGCGCGAGCGATCGTGGGTGCACCTCGCTTCACCCACGTAACACCTATCCTCCGCGAGCTGCACTGGCTGCCTGTTGATCTCCGGGTGCGCTTCAAGGTGCTACTTATCACCTACAAAGCCCTTCATGGTATTGGATCTGGGTACTTGAGAGACCACCTACTGCCGATTACCTCCACTAGACCGATACGATCGCATAGATTAGGCCTCCTCCGAATTCCATCATCCAGCCAGTGTAGACTGGCAACTACCCGGAGGAGAGCCTTCTCGGTGGCTGCTCTGACCCTCTGGAACGAACTCCCCGTGGAGATTCGGACCCTCACCACCCTCCAATCCTTCCGCGCCGCTTTAAAGATCTGGCTGTCCCGGCTGGCCTGGGGTTAAGATTCTAACCCCACTCGAATTGTGTGACTGTTGTGTTTTCTTTTTAATATGTTGTATTGTCTTCATGTTGGAACATTGTTTGTCCTCCCCCCCCTTTTTTTGAACTGTGAGCCGCCCTGAGTCCCCCCAGGGAAAAGGGCGGCATACAAATAAAGGGAAATGAAATGAAACTGTCTCTTAACAGTCTACAAAAGTGGTGGGATACGACCGATAAACCCCGGTATGGGTGTACTGGTGCCTGCTGTGAGCACCAGGTATCGTTCTGGTACGGTGCTCCGGAGGGCCAACCTGCCTGCCTGCCGTCCTTACCTGTATTTGAGCCGACCGGGGCTTCTGCGCACACGCATGGAGCGTACGGCACCTGTGCAACGCTCCGGCGAGCAGCTGAAGCATCATAGGTGCTAAGTATGTGTGCATGTGCTGCGCACGTGCATGTGTTGGACGCCCGGCCCCATTGCACTGTACTGGTTGCACTGGGATCCGGAACCCACCACTGGTCTGCAACCTATTAAACTATCAAGCCTGGCACATGGCAGCAGAACTGCAATGATCTAAGGTTTATCTTTGGGCAAACTAGGAAGTCTGCAAGATACTTTGATTCCAACATGTTAGGAGAAGAATCTTGAATCTGCTCTGAAATATATGAATATTTCAGATTTATCCTATCTTTACAATATTTCACATGTAGCAGTTTTATTCAGAGGACAAAATAAATATGTTTCGTAGTTCAGACACAACTCTTGTATTGAATGTGTTCTAATATAATTTTAATTAGCACAGTTTGAATTAGAATAGAATGTTGGGTTTTTGGTTTAATTCTGTCCTGTCTGAGGATTTCAGACATGGTGTAAAACGCAGGTACCCAAAAGATCTTGGCACTAGTCAAAGAAGATATTGTCAGGACCTTGGACAGCTCAGTGACGGAAGCCATAGGCTGGGTTAACCCTAAATACAAGCATTTTTTTTTCAGAGTGTCAGCTCAACTGAGGCCTTAAGAAGGTCGAAGAAACAGAAAAAAATGACCCTGTTTGCTTCTGACTCTTTAAGACTACCTGACCCAGGGGTGTCAAACTGGCGGCTTGTGGGCCAGATGTATCAGGTGCAGGCCACACCCACCCCAGCTCTGTGAAGGGAAAATCATTGTGAAACATCACATGGCAGCAAAGTGATGCTACGAATTTGACACCCATGCCCTAACCCGTTTTCAAGCCCAAGAATCCTGCATGGTGGAAAAGTCTTAACTGAGCTTGTAGAGACTAGAAGATCTTTCTGTGCGAAGATTGTTTGCTTCATGCTCTTGGGAAGCCTAGGTCAGAAGAGCTCTGTGTTAATAAAAGAAAGCATGTTTTGAAGTGCACTTATGTTAGTTTCACTGGGATAAATGATTTCTCATTTAGAAATGGAAATTATCTTATGTTCTCTTAATCCCATGTGTCAGCCTCCGCTTTGCTACTGCTTTGGCTGCCATTGAAACGGGGAGGGGTGGTATGGTATTTGGGAGGGGAATCATTGTTGTGCTAGAGGAAGTTTCTAGACTCTGAACTGACCACCTTACTGCGCATGTGGAGGAGGAGTGTTTCCCGCCAAGGCCAACGGTCCAGCATTCCATCCTGTTGATGCCTTTCGAAGTTATCTCACACCTGACATTTGGGAGAATTATGATTGGACTGTGTACAGGATGCCAAGGGGAGGGGAATGAATTATACAATATATTATTCGCTTTCGCGCCTAATTAACCAGACTTAGCTTAGCTTTGCAACTGTTCATTTATAATTAGTAAAAGTACACTTGATTTCAGCAAATGGTGTCCAGTGGTTTTCTTTCCTGATTACTGAATGAAGAAATGCTGACACACAGTATCTTTGAGAGATGGCCTTCATAACAAATACAGGATAGTTTGTCCTATTGATGAATAGTGAGTAATCATTCAAAAAATTTTCTTCATCTTGATTAAAAAAAATATCTTCTTTTAAAGCACATCCTGTTGAGTTTAGCTCTGACCTCTGAAAAATAGAGAACAAATCTGGTTCATGTATGGCCGAAAAGCTTTCTAGATGTTTGGTGAATGCTGTAATATCTCCCATTCTCTACTCCAGGCCAAAGACACCAGCCTCTTTAACATGTGCCTCACTGGATCATTTGTAGATTCATCACTATTTTGTTACTCTTCTGTAGGGATTGTCAGTTGGCCAATAATTTTCTGAAAATGTGATGAATTGAATTGGACAGAGTTCTATGGTACGGCAATAGAACAGAATGGAAACATTATTATCCATGAGAGAAACACAGTGCTTTCTACAATGTTAGCGTGCCCATGTTAGCATTGCATTAGCTCTTTCTAGGAGCTGCAGTACATTTAAATAACACTTGTAGAAATATTGATTATTTGATTACAGCAAAATGTGAATGGTTCATTAGATTTGCATTATCTGTTCCGATAATAAACTCAAGCCCAAGAGTATTTGTCAGCAGGACGATATCTATAAATAATTCACACGTGTAAATGCCTTAATTATTGTCTTTCATACAGTTCATCAGGTCTATGTCCAATTCTGTGTGTCGTATTGTTGTTTTGTTAAAGGGATTCATTTTAACTTGCCCATAAATTGATAATGATCACCTCATTTTTTTTCATTTGTTTCTAAAGCTCATCATAGAAAATAGTTATCTCCCAAACCACTTACTCTGTAAAAAATGCTGAATATTTTGCAAAATACACATCAAATTAAGCCGTTTCATTTATTTTTCTTTGAAATATTGGTACTTATTCCTTTTGTTTTCCTTGAGTTTTGAGAATATCTTTAATAGGCAAAATTGATATCAAATCCTACTTCGAATCCTTATCTTGGCCCCTCCCTGCTCTGGATTATAGCCTTCGTCTTACTGTTCACAAACCAATGCACTCCTCAGCCAGTGAAACTTGTGCATGCCTGTTTAGAGTCAACTATTAACATTTTTTTACATCTAGGTGTTTGGGGAATGATGTGGAACAATCCTTACAAGAAATATATCCCCACATAATGTGTTTTAGTGGCCAGATGGCTTATTTGCTGTAAGTAATCTAGTACTAGCCTTTCTTCTTCAGCGGAATTGACCAGATATGTTCCCACCCATTAAAGTTTGCCTACCTGAAATTTTGTGATCTCAGGTCATGTGTACCCAATTGTTGTTGTTGTTACTTGTGGTTGTGTCTGACCCATTGCCACCCCATGGACAATTTTCCTCCAGCCCTTCATGCCCTCTGTCATCCTCTTGAGTCCAATTAAGCTCATGCCTACTGCTTCATTGACTCCCTCCAGCCACCTCGTTCTCTGTTGTCCCATTCTTCTTTTGCCCTCAATCTTTCCCAGCATTAGGCTCTTCTCCAGTGGGTCCTTCCTTCTCATTCGGTGGCCAAAGTATTTAAGTTTCATCTTCAGGATCTGGCCTTCTAAAGAGCAATCAGGGTTGATCTCCTCTATTGATTGCCTTACAGTCCAAGGGTCTTGGAGGAGTCTTCTCCAGCACCATAGTTCAAAGGTCTCAATTTTTTGATGCTCAGTTCCTATTATTCATTTCATCTATAGGTTTCTAGGTACTGTACTGAGAATGGGGAAAAATGAGTGACATTTCTGAAGGATTGTATGGGTATCTGAGTGTATGTGCTAACATTTGACTTACAAGGTTTCAGAGGTTTTCTTCTGCTAGAAGGTTTTGTTTTTCCACCTTGTTCTCTAGATGTTTAAAATTTATTTCAAACTTCCATTGGTGGTAATTTTGAACTTGTTTCCTTGAAGGCAATAGAAGATGTGCTTTTACAGGTCTTGTTTACTCTTACACTTGACTTTATTACGCCATAGCATTTGAAGAAGTCCATTGAGAATAGGTTCTTTTTGAAATCTTCCCTTAGGACTGAATGTAAGTGTGGAAAGCCAGAATGTGCAAACAACTAGGGATGATTGTACTATGAAAAACGGTAAAGATAAAGATTCCCCTCGCACATATATGCTAGTTGTTCCCGACTCTAGGGGGAGGTGCTCATCTCCATTTCACAGTTGAAGAGCCAGCGCTGTCCGAAGACATCTCTGTGGTCATGTGGCCAGCTTGACTAAACGCCAAAGGCACATGGAACACTGTTACCTTCCCACTAAAATGGTCCCTATTTTTCTACTTGCATTTTTACATGCTTTCGAACTGCTAGGTTGGCAGAAGCTGGGACAAGTAACAGAAGCTCACTCTGTTACGCGGCACTTGGGATTCAAACCGCTGAACTGCAGACCTTTCTGATTGACAAGCTCAGCGTCTTAGCCACTGAACCACTGTGTCCCTATGAAAAATGGTACATTCACATATATTATATACATTGGCCATCTGGTAACTCAGTAAGGCTAGGAATACCACAATCTATTCATTTTTACTTTGAAATAAGTTTCAGAAGCAGATTTTCCCCCTCTAATTACATGAGATATGGAACCCCCACCCGCAGATTATATTTAAACAAATTCTAATGTCTTAAAGGCAGGATGGGGAAAAGTAAGTCTAATCTACTGCTGTGCTAACATATTTTAGACTGGAGTTGTTGAAGATTCTTTTCTTAAAGCCCTTTGGTGTCCCCAATGAAAATTGGTTGAATATCTTTGAACATCCCATGCATAGTGGTTCCTGGGTCTAGGCTTGTCCTCCAGGGTTTGGCTTTGACTTGGAACTGCAGCAAAGGATGATATGAATTGTGTCTCTGGCAATTGGCCAAAAGTTGGCAGCTGGCCAAAGGAGCCCTGGGTGGATCAGGTTTAATCAACCTCAAAGTTTCCACATGTGCTGGAATACTAATTAGGCTGTCAGGCCAGCATGCTATTAATAAGACAAGGGTATATTGATGATGCCACATTTCAGTCATAAATACAGGGTGCATCAGGAGCTGGGGAATAAAGTGGGGGTGTCAGATTGGAAATTACATGTATTATAAAAATAGTTCAGGGCAGCAATTAGTTGTCAAATGTGTAATAACCTGAGATTATCTGACTTGACACAAAAATGACGTTGAATACGGAACAAGAGCACAGTTAACTTCTACACATTCTACGCTTTTTCAGTGAACTGTTTGATTGGTTGCAGGGTTTGTATCTTATGGGTGATTGTTGCCATACATCAAATATCCCAACAGACTGTTTCGTCTTGATTTAGGTTAAAACCAGATGACTTCATTTTGCTTGTAAGCCTTTCCTTTCTATCCCTGACTATGAGGATTTAGATATCACTGGAGCTTTAGGACAATTTTCAGTCACAGCTTGCTTAGAATGAGTATGACTTATTTAAAAGGTCTGCAGTGAATATGAAGTCAGTTCCTAGGCAAAGGACTTTTTTTTTTAAATCTTTAAACAAGATGAGCTTGTGACAAAGATGGATTTGAAAACCTGCTGGCTAGGGAAGGAGAGAGAGGCCTGTAATTGTGGTAGCTGATTAGAGCAGATCATAGCTAGATACAGAAGGAAATGTTCTGCTTTTCTGCTATTGCTTTTCATGCTAAATATCTGCCTTCTTATTGTTGAAGGAGACATTTTTGACTCATAATGGCTATATGGAGAAATCTCTGCAGTTTATTGGATAGTTTTCATACATTGCCACAGCCTTCTTCTTAGCGACTGGCCCAATATCATTTAGCTGGATTTATGCCTGAACACAACTAGTACTAAAAAGGTATAGGTAAAGGTTCTCCTTGCACATATGTGCTACTCATTCCTGACTCTAGGGGGAAGTGCTCATCTCCATTTCAAAGCTGAAGAGCCAGCACTGTCCGTAGACTTCTCGGTGGTCATCATATTAGTACTAAAGAATGACATATTTTTATTCCCTCCCCCATCTCCTGTTTCATTATATTAGAATTTTGGCCCTTCAATGGAACTGATTGACAGGATACCCAGAACTGAAAAAAAATACTCATTTCCGTAATCCGTAATTTATGTATCGAGTTGTGTGTCATGAGGAATGATTTGGGGTGGCACCAAATTACATACCTTTAAAAGAAAGATAAATGTATAAAATTTTCAATAGCTGTTAGTTGTGATCTTTCTCTATAGCACTTAGACATATACTGTTTTACAGTGCTTTACAGCCCTCTCTAAGCAGTTTACAGAGTCAGCCTATTGCCCCCAACAATCTGGGCCCTCATTTTACCCACCTCAGAAGGATGGAAGGCTGAGTCAACCTTGAGCCTGGTGAGATTCGAACTGGCAAATTGCAGGCAGCTAGCCAAAGTAATCTGCAGTACTGCACTCTAACCACTGCACCACCAAGGCTATATTAATCTTCCAATGTCAGTGGTAGTAGGTTTGTCAATAAGCTGAGCAAACACATGAAGAAAGAGCATTTCGGTGCAGGAGAAAGTTAGAATTGCTGCATTCATTCTTGTTGACATTTTTTTCTTGGCTTCTTGAAACCATGGCTTCTGGTTGGCAAAGTGTTGAAACAGGAAATGAGATCTTACGGAAATGTGTACGGTTTGAATATAGATATTCTTATACCAAGTAAAGCCAATTTTGTTTAATGGTTAAGGAAATATACAATGACCAAGGAAATAGGTGCCTTCAGGCTAGTCACTTTCTCTGGTCGATCTATCCTATGTACTTATTGTAGGAAAATTGGAGATGAGAGTGGTATGTATGATGCCCTCAGCTTTGAAAGAAAAGAAAAGCACAGTTTAGGAAATAAATGCATACTTTTGAATACAAAGCCAACCTGCTTGATAAAACTGGTGAGACATAATATAGCACAGGACCAACTGCTGGCAAGCCATCACCTTCATGTGCTGCCTGTGAGCTTCCTCCCTTGGACATCTGGCTCTCCATGGTTCATATCCAATAATACAAGCTGTTGAGATCCAGGAACAGCAGAGAGCCAGTCCTGTGAGAAACGCATGTGCGGTTTTTGCTTCAATCAATGCAAACTGTCATACTGCCCCATTTCCCCACTTTTCAGTACATCAAACAGCCCATATACAATTGCTCACACCAACTGACCCTTTTAGCTTTTCATTTGTGATCCAGCTCAGAGTCAGATGTTTCTTCATGCAGTGCTGGGAGTGGGAAGCATACCATAATTCTAGCATCAGCACATACTTTGACAATTTACCATTCTTTGGGATTGGAACATCTTTGCTAAGGCCTACCAGTGTCAGGGTTCCAAAGAGAGAGCCAAATAGCATCCAAAAGTAAATCAGAGTCCAAGGCAAAGTATTGCTCCAAGTTCCAATTTATTAAGAGAGCCATATTGGCACATCTGGGAAAACCCGAATCTGAAAGCTTCCCGGTTTTCCCCACCTAGTTGAAAGTTCAAGATCTTACCCCCACACTCACAAGTCCATCACATGGTCCAATCTTCTACTGCCATGCTGGCAGTTCCACCCATCCCGTTCCGGTCAGGTGCAGGGGTGCAAAGACAAAGGATGACCTTGACTTTATAGAAAGGATTTTGTCATGGCTACATAGTATCTAACTCCGTACAATCCTCACTCCCATTTTCCCACAATAGAAAATGCATAGTAGAATAATAGAAAGTGTGGCAGGCCAAAGATCCCCCAAAAAAGATAGCTGCAGGCCTGACAACCAGTTTATTCCTAAACCAAGCTTCTGAGGTCAGTGTCTTGTTCCGTTTTTGCTAAGGAGAGCTGTCAAGTCTGATCCTGACAGTGTAAAGACCGCCCTGAGAAATCAATTCACATCTCAGTTCCTCCATACATACGTACAGCAAGTCTGTTGATGAAGAAGCAGATAACTGCCTCTGACAAGGGTCTTCTAATCCCTGCCCTCAGATGACCTGCATTAAATAGGTTTTCCATTTATTCCTCTGAGTGAGCAAAGAGGGGAGTCAGTTCCAGCAGGCTTTGGGAAACACCCAGTGCCCTTAATTTCCCTGAACTGTCAACGGATGGAACCAGTCTAAGCAAATATGGCTCTGATAACACTTTTGAGAAAAGGGGGGTGGGGGTAGCATGCAAGACCATATATAAAGACCCACTGAAGGTCCTCAGGTCCTTTGATGTCTCCTTAGTTGGAAGTAGCTGGTCCAAGTTATAACAGCCTTCAGGTCCAGCAAATCCCATATGGGGAGCACAGAAGGTAGCTAAATTTACACAGTGCTAATTGTTCTATAACAGGGCTGTCAAACTCGCAGCCTGAGGCCCGGATGCTTCACACACTGGCCACGCCCACATCCAATTTAGCGAAGAGGGGGAAAGTCACGATAAATCACATGATGCTGCTGTGATGATGAGATTTTGACACCCCTGTTCTCTCACAAAGGAACAGAGCATATAAAACATTTTTTTTTTTGTATTTACTGAATTTGTCTGTTCCTCTAGCACCCAAGTGTCTCTCAGTATAGAGCAGTGATGGCAAACCTTTTCGGCACCAAGTGCCCAAGCTGTAATGTACATGCATGTCTCTGTATGTACGTGCTCTGGAGCACTGGATACCAAAGACCAGCTGGCCTGCACGCGCCTGTTTTTCGAGCCGTTTTCAGGCCATTTTCCAGGCTGTTTCCCGGGCCATTTTCAGGTTGTTTTGGGGCCTGAAAATGGCTCAAAAAATGACCTCAAAAGTCAAAACAGCCTGAAAGTGGCCTGAAAAACGGCCTGATTTGGGGGCATTTTTCAGGCCAATTTCTGGTGCCCGGCACCCACGAAGACCAGTTGGCGACTTCCAGAAACCAGAAAAGTAGCTGGCGATGGCACGTGTGCCCACAGAGAGGGCTCTGCATGTCACCTCTGGCATGCATGCCATAGGTTCTCCCCCATGGGTGTAGAGGTTCTCCAGGAAAAGAGAAGGCCTTTCTTGTTAGCAAGTCTTATCTGATCCTTTTAATCATAGTCCTGATGATTGAATCTGGGATTTAGCTGCATACGGAAACACAAACCCTGTTCTCAGAGTAGGGGGCTCCTCCTAAAATATTTATTTTTATAAATAACTCAAGGTGGCCAACATACCTAGTACAGGTAGTCCTCGACTTACAACAGTTCATTTAGTGAGTGTTCAAAGATGCAACGGCACTGAAAAAGTGACTTATGACTATCTTTCATGCTTCCAACGATTCCAGCATCCCAATGGTCATGTAATTTACATTCAGATGCTTGGCAACTGACTCACATTTATGACGGTTGCAGTTTCCAGGGGTCATGTAATCCCCCTTTTTGGCCTTCTGACAAGCCAAGTCATCTGGGGAAGCCAGATTCACTTAACAACTATGTTACCAATTTAAGAACGGCAGTGATTCGCTTAACAAATGTGGCAAGAAATGTTGTAAAATGGAGTACTTAACAAATTTCTCACTTAACAAGATAAATTTGGGGTTCAATTGGGGTCTCAGATTGAGGACTACCTGTACTTCTTCCTCGTTCTCCTTCTATTTTCCCCACAACAGCAACTCTCTGAGGTGAGTTAGGCTGAGCGAGAGTGGCCACAAATCATTTGCTGACTTTTTCATGCCTAAAGTGGAATTAAAACTCACTGTCTCCTGGCAATTGGTCCAAAGTCATCCAGCTGGCTTTCATGCCTAAGGTGAGAGTGGAACTCACGGTCTTCTAATTTCCAGGCTTGTGCCAGTAGACCAAACTCCTTTGCTGTCATCTTCCTCTTGCTAAAGGTAGTTCAGAAGAAAAATGTGGGCTTTTTATGAAGAGAGTATCGGACACAGAATTTGTCTAATAACATAAGGAGATGCAGAAAAACTCTTCTTGAAATCTTAGAAGAATGGCTGCTGGTCTGAATTAGGAATGCTGGACTATGTTTAGACTGAGCAGATACATCTTTCTAATTGCATGGATTGTTACTATTATTAACTAAGATGAACAACTGCTATTTTTAGTAATTTGCATCTTTTAAAAAGGATTGCATTATTAACATTACTATTAATACATCTTGGAGGCTGTAATATTGTATTAGGAGGATGTGATATAGTTTTAAATAATAACAGAATAGCTGTTACTAAATGAATTATGTAATAGAGTTTTTTGGTATACTGTATTGTGTTTTTTCATTTTTCTGGACATACTTATTTCTTCTTTATTGTATGGATTTCTTATTTTTTTTAATGTAAGACTTTCAGAATCATCTGGAATTATGTTATGGTTAGGGATGTGTGTGTGTGTGTGTGTGTGTGTGTGTGTGTGTGTGTGTGTGTGTATAGTAAAGGCACCACACAAACAAACTCCACCTGATAGACATACAGACATGATTATTATAAAGGGAAATATTTTTTAATAAAAAGAGAGTAGGTTTACGGTACATGGAGATAAACTGCTTCCTGAAGAAGTAACTTGCAGGTGTTCTAAGAAGTCATCTTCAAATTTCTTCTTTCCATACTGTGCTACAGTAAAATATTGAAGTTTTTTTTAATAACTATTAATTCCCTGTTTACTGATAATTTTTTTGTGCATAAGCCACAAAACTGAAAAAGCTCACACGGTTCAATATTGATCAAGATAAAGTTGAGAAAAGAAATGATCCTGTACCAGGGCCTGAATTCCATTATTTCTATAGATTGTACAAATTGGCTTATTTTAACCTAGACGAGGTGTTACACGGTGACTGTGACTCAGTGGCTAAGACACTGAGTTTGTTGATCAGAAAGGTCAGCAGTTTGGCAGTTTGAATCCCTAGTGCCACGTAATGGAGTGAGTTCCTGTTACTTATCCCAGCTTCTGCCAACCTAGCAGTTCGAAATGCAAAATGCAAGTAGAAAAATAGGAACCACCTTTGGTGGGAAGGTAACAGCGCTCCGTGTGTCTTTGTTGTTTAGTCATGCCAGCCACATGACCATGGAGACGTCTTCGGACAGTGCTGGCTCTTCAGCTTTGAAACAAAGATGAGCACCGCCCCCTAGAGTCAGCACATATGTGCAAGGGGAACCTTTACCTTTACCTGTAACCTAGACAACCCTGGATGTTTATGTTTTTTGTGTAATGTTTATTATATCTGTTGGTTGTGAGACCTTCTTCCTTGAAATCCAGTTCAGATCCTTTCTGCTGGGACCTCCATGACTTTTCAAGCATCTATGCACATCTGTAAGGACTAGGAATTTGATAGAATGACATTTTATGTTGCTGTGGAACTGTAGCATCCCTCTAGTTCTAATGACGTAGACCAGGGTTGTCAAACTGGCAGCCCATGGGCCGGATGCATCATTCGCAGGCCACACCCATCCCAGCTCCATGAGTGGGAAAGACATCATGAAACATCACGTGACAGCAAAGTGTCATCACGAGTTTGACACCTGTGATGTAGACCATGGAAGAACCAAAGAGCCAGTTTGATGTAGTGCTTAAGGCAGAGGCTAGAAACTGGGAGAAGTGAGTTCTAGTGCAGCAATAAGCACGAAGCCAGCTGGGTGACCTTGTCCCAGTCACTCTCTCTCTGTCTCTGGAAGCAATAGCAAATTAAGAAAACTGCAGAGATTTGTCTAGATAATCATCCGGAGTCAACAATAACTCAAAGGCAAAATAAATAAATAGAAGGACAAGGATATTTTTAGAAATAAATACCAATGTTAGCATGCAAAATACTTCATGTAATCTTAAAATGACTTGGAAGTGTAGATCAGTACAATCATGCTAATTTTTTCAGTAAGGTAAAGGATGGTGTCGAAGTGGAAGTGGTACTGTCCAAAGCTGCATGGATTATTAATTATATATGTACAGTAAGATTTTCATAGAGACTTGAAGACATATAATTCACTCTCTTGCAATAAAATTATTCATTGATGAGCCATCAAGTCAATATGGACACTTAGAGAGCACATATGTAGATATAATTTCCTGAGGTTAAATAACCTTGAAACTCCTGAGCAGTATGGTAGTTTACAGGTGCTTGTCTCCCACTTGGAAGTTTGAGAATTCAATCCTAGACAGTGACAGATGTTTCTCTATCAGGGTGCAAAGAGAAAATATCTGCTGTGACCTCCACATAGACATCAGGAAGGGAATCCAGCCAGTAAACGCTCAGTTCCATTCAGTTCCCCTAATCCCATGCAGAAGCAAGGGATTAAGTGGTCATTAAAAAGACAAACAAACATTAAAACTCCTCACATTTCAACTTACTCATATTTTAGAATGATTTTAATAGATTCAGGAAAGATTTCTACGGTACATTTTCATGGATTTCCTAAACTGCAATAACTATATATTCTGCACAGGAAAATCATAATTTAGCTACCTTAATTTTGTTCTTCTAGGTCAAGATTCTTTTCTGTAGCATGTCCTTTTTAAATTTAGAATCTTCTATCATGCTTTGATTATGCATTTTACTAACTTGGAGGTTTCAGGTTTTTTTTTTTTGAAATGGTAATTGCTTGCTGCTTTGAAAATATATTTTGTATACCAAAGTGACAACAATGTAGTTATTTTACATTTAAAAGTGCTTTTTCTGCTCCTTTCCCCATTGTACATTAAGAGGAAAGGAAATGGAGATGTTCTCAACCAACTTGAAATCTCTTTAATTTTTTTTAAAAAAATCTGCCCTTGATTTGTCCTCAAATGTTACTGGAAAAGGTTGTCGGTTCCACTCTAGGATGGTGGTTTTCAGGGAAAATAAATGCCTCAGCAAAGCATTATGATTTCATTTGCTACACTCTTTGGCTTTTCAACTAGTGATGGGATGTTTTTATTTTTACTGTGTTGTTGTTAGTTGTGAAATCGTGTCCGACCCATCGCAACCCCATGGACAATGTTCCTCCAGGCCTTCCTGTTCTCTACCATCCTCTGGAGTCCATTTAAGCTCACACTGACTGCTTTGGTGACTCCATCCAACCACCTCATTCTCTGTCGTCCCCTTCTTCTTTTGCCCTCAATCTTTCCCAGCATTAGGCTCTTTCTCATTAGGTGGCCAAAGTCTTTGAGTTTCTTCTTCAGGATCTGGCCTTCTAAAGAGCAATCAGGGTTGATCTCCTCTAGGACTGACCAGTTTGACTGCTTTGCAGTCCAAGGGCCTCGCAGAAGTCTTCTCCACCACCATAATTCAAATACCTCAATTCTTTGGCGCTCAGCCTTTCTTTCCGCATCAAGAGGCTCTTTTGATGTTTTTGCTTGGAATCAAAAATCAGAGGCTGATTCTTTATTTGACAGATAGGTGAACAAAAAGGTAGCTGCCCTGTATTCTATCTTTATGAATAAGTGCTGTGTCCATTGTTAAGTCAGGCGGCTACAGAATCTTAAATTCAGAACAGGCTCTGCAAAAATACATGTTTGGAACACAATGTGTTAAATACAGGCTGACTGAACTATGGTGTGTTGAATAAACTTCATTATAGGCTGCATCAAGCAAGTTCCCAAATCCTCTTTGAAATACTCCTGTGGAGAGAAAGAAGAAACAGCGTGTATGAAACCGAGTGTTGTAATTTATTACAAATCTGAAAAATGCTTAAAACTGCAGAGGGGCAGAGAGTACTAAAAAATAAATCTGTGCTGATGTGTGTGTAAATATATATAAAAATGTTGAGACACTGGAAAGACTGCAGAGAAGAGCAACGAGGATGATTAGGCAGCTGGAGGCTAAAACTGATCAGGAACGGTTGCAGAAATTGCATATGTCTAGTCTCGTGAAAAGAAGAACCAGGGGTAACATGATAGCACTATTCCAATATTTGAGGGGCTACCACAAAGAAGAGGTGGTCAACCTATTTTCCAAAGCACCAAAAGGCAAGGCAAGAAATAATGGATGGAAACTAACCAAGGACAGAAGTAACCTAGAACTAAGAAGAAATTTCCTAATGGTGAGAAATTAACCAGTGAAATGCTTTGCCTTCAGAAGTTGTAAATGCTCTATCAGTGGATCTTTTAAAGAAGACACTGGGCAGCCATTTGTTTGAAATTATATAGGGTATCTTGCTTGTGTAGAGGGTTGGACTAGAAGACTTCCAAGATCCTTCCAATTCTGTGTTCTTAAATGAGTGTGTGTTTGCACATGACACAATATACATACAGTATCTGTGACATATACTATAGAGTGAATGAATATAAGTGTGAGAGATTAGGTTTATTTATTGCTCTTGTGGTTTATTACTTTATATCTGGGAAATCAGTTTTGATATTAGACAAAGATTCACCACAGATATATGTGTTTTGATTAATACATGAATTAATGAATTATAATATTGGGTTCCTTAAGATTATACAGTTGGTAACAGGGAGACATAGGGGGAATTCTGATAAAGAAAAATTTAACAACTGCTAAACTTCTCTTTGGGAGCTCAATCCACATTCTCTTCTTACTGAATTCCAAGGATAGCGTAGCTATTCCATAAGATGAGCATTTTCTATCTGGACATACAGGAAATCAAATCCTCCTTTTTTTCTGAATAAAAATAAGCTGCAATTAAACATTTCATTTTAGAATCTTGGAAGCCATAAAACAAATTGCTTAGATAGAGTGCCACAGGGAAAGCCATTATCTGTCATATTCTGATTTTGTAAATATAGACTCATTCCGGCATAGAATATCTTCTCCAAGACCTTCATTGCTAGTAAAGAACTCTTACTCTTAGGAAAATGTACTAATTTTTCTCCAGGCTCAACTCACTTTTCCTGATCAGGACCTGCCTCTTGGACAGCACTGTCCTTTTGTGCTATTCAAAGGCTGCCCAAACAGTGTGCACATCTCACTACTAAATAATAAATCTTGGTTAAGCTGCTTTTAAATCACTGTATGGTTTAATAAGTCTCTGAACTCAGTTGGAGGGTCCGTAACTGTCTTCTCCGAATTGGGTGTCCTCTAAATATATGGACGTCAGGTACCAGAATTCCCCCACTAGCATAATAATTGAAAATGCTTCTGTAACATTTGGGATTAAGGGAGAAAAACCAGGGTGCTGATGGATCTAGAGTTATACAGAAGATGTTAATAAGAAACTTAAGTGAGACTCTTCGGAAAGGGGCATCCTGATAGGTCTTGTTACTGTGTAGCTTGCTGAAAGTTTCTCAAAGTAATGCAGGATTTTTAGGAATCTTCTTCCTACTGCAGAAAAGGATTTTAGGTTACTTTGGGTCTCAACAGCTCTCTAGACTTCCTCCCAAGGCTGACCTGGTGCAACCCCCATTTTTAGTATCCTTTTATTCTTTAGCTCACTCTCTATTAATACTTGAGGATATTGGGGAACATGTTGTTGTTAGTTGCAAAGTCGTGTTTGACCCATGGTGACTCCATGGACAATGTTCCTCCAGGCCTTTCTGTCCTCTGCCATCCTCTGGATTTCATTTAAGCTCACACCTGGGTACTTGAGAGACCGCCTACTGCCAATTACCTCCACTCGACCAATTAGATCCCATAGATTAGGCCTCCTCCGAGTTCCATCAGCCGGTCAATGTCGACTGGCAACCACGCGGAGGAGAGCCTTCTCGGTGGCAGCTCCGACCCTCTGGAACGAACTCCCTGTGGAGATTCGTACCCTCACCACCCTCCAGACCTTCCGCATAGCCCTTAAAACCTGGCTGTCCCGACAGGCCTGGGGCTAAAGACCTTAACCCCACCCGAATTGTATGAATGTTGTGCTTTTAACAATGTATTGTCTTATGTGTTTAACTTGGTTTGTCCTCCCTCCTTTTGAACTGTGAGCCGCCCTGAGTCCCCCCAGGGAAAAGGGCGGCATACAAATAAAATACCTATACAAATAAAATACCTATACCTATACCTATACCTATACCTATACACCTACTGCTTCAGTGACTCCATCCAGCCACCTCATTCTCTGTCATCCCCTTTTTCTTTTGCCTTCAATCTTTCCCAGCATTAGGCTCTTCTCCAGTGAGTCCTTCCTTCTCATTAGGTGGCCAAAGTATTTGAGTTTCATCTTCAGGATTTGGCCTTCTAAAGAGCTGTCAGTATTGATCTCCTCTAGGACTGACCGGTTTGATTGCAGTCTAAGGGACTCGCAGGAGTCTTCTCCAGAACTATAGTTCAAAGGCCTCAATTCTTTGGCACTCAACCTTCAAAGCCATATATTGCAACTGGAAAAAACTATAGTCTTTACTATACACACTTTTATTGGCAGGGTGATGTCTCTGCTTTTTAGTATGCTGCCTAGATTTGCCATAACTTTCCTCCCCAGGAGCAAGGGTCTTTTAATTTATTAGCTGCAGTCCCCATTTGTGATGATTGTGGAGCCCAGGGAAATAAAATCTATCACTACCTCAATTTCTTCCCCATCTATTTGCCAGGAATTGAGAGGGCCAGATGCCATGAGCTTAGTTTGCTTAATGTTGAGTTTTAAGGCAACTTTTGCACTCTCCTTCTTCCCCTGCATCAAGGGGCTCTTTAGTTTCTCTTCACTTTCTACCATTAGAGGAAGTTGGGGAACTTCCTCTAACAGGGAAGTTACTTAACAATATTTAAACATTTATTTTTCAGTCATAGCACTGTCCATATTTTCCATCCCACCCTATATTCATAGATACTGAAAAGCTAAGAGAGTTACATCTGGTTAGTTTGGAGAGTGCTAATTTGGATTTTTTTTAAAAAAAAAAAGTAATAGAAGAAAAGAACAGCCACACATTTCTAATGGTTGCCAAGGGAATGCTTCTTTGTAGTTGCTAGATGCTAAGCTCAACTTGAAGAAGCCTTACTTTAAAATTTGTTGGAACATGTGAAAATAATTTATTGTTTTGGTGGGGTGTTTTTAATAGCTACTGAATTTGCTATTGCAAAACCCTGGCAAAGTAAAGTACGTCTTTCTTTAGATAAATGGTATTTAAAAGTGGCTTTTGAGTACTCTATTTCTTACTCAATTCAAGAGTGTGTGATAACATTTGCGTTAAATGCATAGAGCCAAATTTGGGGAGGCTTGGGAGATACGAATCTGGCAGGTGTCTCCTATTCTGTTTCATTATGGTTCCCAAGCTGGCTTTGTCTAATGTTATACTTCTTATGCCTGCCTTCCAGTGAAGATGGGCACTTTCCAAAAGCATATTGTCTGAATTAATTCACAATGTTGCATGCAAAGAAGTCTACATAGAGAGATAGTCTGGAATCATTGTTTCGATGCTGACTACATCAGGGGTGGGTTACAGGCATTACGGGCGTACCGGAGCCTGCACGGAGCACCAGATACTGTTCCTGTACGGTGCTCCGGAGGGCCCACCTGCCTGCCCGAGCTCCTTACCTGTCCTTTAAGCCTTTGGTGCTTCTTCCATGATAACTCCCTGAATTCAGAAGGAAAACAAAATGATCCAAATGTGAAAAAGGAAATAATTCTGAATGGAACCAAAACCTATCTCTGCAAGAGGACATTGCTAGAAAGGATGTAATTGATAATTGACACTCATTTTGATTATCTTATCTTTGCAGTTGGCTGATGCAGTAGCTGATAGCTGATACTGTTGAAGCTGGTGAGGGAAACAGATAGCACGCCACTGTCATCAGCCGACTGCAATTCAGGCAAATTCTCACATCTGTCATTTATATTCTAATGATGCAACACTCTCCTTGAAGCTTCAGTATTTCTGCAGGAAGAAAATTGGGACAATTAAAATGTGTACATTGGCAGATGAACTTGGGCTCTACTTAAAGACCTCCTTGAAACTCCTTCTGCAAAGCAATTGCAGAATTTGCAATAACTGACAAATATCCGTGGCTTGGGTGTAGGATGAGGGTGAAGGTTCCTTCTCTGATTCCAAATGTTTTGTTACCAGGCTAGGTAACATCTTCAGCGGAGTTTGGAGGATGCCAAAATTAGACTCTGCTAAAACTGTCATCCCCTAAACTCTGCTGAAGATGTTACCTAATGAAATATTTGGAAACCAACCCACAAGCTCGGAGAATGAACTTTCACCCTCAACTGCAGAATGTTGATGATCCTTCATTGCAACAGCCATCTCTTTTCTCAGCTTAATTAGCTTTAACAGTTTCCCCCTTCACATAATTTTGTGTGTCCCTAGCTAGTTTGGATAGTTTGCCCTAATCCAGATAACCATTATTTTACGAACCAAGATGGATGTATTGTGGCAATTGTGAACTCACCTTTGTAAAATTAGATTTTTAAAATGTAATCATGGAATGGAAAAGAGATTATTTGCTCTCCTGGTTGGTCTACTTTTCCTTCTTGTGGTTTTTGGTACAATGCAACAATGTTTTGGCCATTTACTTCCAAGCAATGTTGTTAGTTGTCAGTGCATGAGAGTTAATGACTTGGAAGACATGGTAACAAGGTCAGCCAATAAATAGGCATAGCAACTAAGTCAGCCAAGGAGAGCTGTTTGGAAACAGAAACAATATTGGCTGGGTGAGCAGCAAGGAGACAGCAAGGAGCCTGGGTGTGGCTTAGTTCAACTGTTCTGTACTAAAGCTCTGAGTCTGCACTGATCTCTAAACTAGTCTGCTGCTCTGAACTAACACTGAAACTGTTCTCTCCTCTGCCTTGTGTATGCTACCAGGTTGGAAAACCTGCTTTTGGTATTGTATATTTACTTCATGTGTTATATTATATATAAAGAGAAGTTAATGAATCCTGCTGAATCAGTTACCTGTGTGTGCTTTCTGGATGTGATTGCTGCTGCAAACTCTGGCATTAGTTACATTAGAAAACTGCAAAATCACAAGATGTCTTCAGTTAAGAAACTTTTCGTTGACCATGCCTTGAACTTTCTACTGAAAAGAAAGAGGCAGTTCTTTGCCAAGTGATAGTGGATGATCCAATTCCATTTTGTGCAAGTAGATTTCAGTAGAGCCTGTTGAAATGAATCTCAAATCCTGTTTTTCACAATGAACAACTTGACCCTTATAAACATCTCTTTTCCCATCCTTCCAAGGACACGTTCACTCTGGTGAAAAGCTTTTGGAGATCCATTGCAACACCAACTGTATGTCAGGCCTGCAGCGGTTCCTTTAAGAATCTTTGGCCTGCCACACTCTCATTAAGGGGGGGGGGATATCAAGGGGGAGAATGTGTTCTTTTCAAAATAAAAATATTCCTTTCTAGAAGCTCAAGGTTATTCTTTGTCTCTGCACCTTTGCACCTGACCGGAACCAGCTGGTTGGAGATGCCAGTCTGGAAAAAGAAGATTGGACCATGTGATGGATTTGTGGGTGTGGGGCTAAGATCATGAACTTTCAACTGCGTGGAATCCCAGGAAGTTTCAGAATTGGGATCCATAGCATGATGCCAACATGTCTGTTTTATTAAATTGGAACTTTAAGGATAACTTTGCCTTGGACTCTGATTTGATTCTGCATGACATTTGGAACGCTGACGCTGTGGATGCAACATTCCTTTTTTCTTTCTCTCTTCCTTTCCTCCCTCTCTTTTCCTCTCTCCGGTTTGAAGTTTTTTCTAGTTTAGAAAATATGTCCTGGTGCAATAATTGGAAACATATTGTCTTCACTGACTTATTAGTCCAAGGCAGAGTTTAAAGAATGGATATGTACAATGCAAGGGGGAACATTAATTTTTCTCTCCCCAGTGGTGATTTCATCCTGATTCTTTCCTGCCTCCTCTCTTCCTGTGCAGCAAGTCCGTTTTCAAAGGGGATGGTTTAATTTGGATTCTTGCACTGAGCGGGGGGCTGCACTTAATGACTTAAAAGGTTCTTTCCAATTTTATAATTCTAAAGTACTTTTCAATATGGAGTACTTTTCAAGTGCACTGATTTAAGCTTAGTGAATGTGATTGCCTGCACGTAATTATGGAGCAGTGCATTTTCACTATGTTTTTATTCCTCACCCCCCTTACCCCCATTTTTCTAAATTAAGA
The DNA here is from genome assembly GCF_009769535.1 of Thamnophis elegans. Taxonomy (NCBI): domain Eukaryota; kingdom Metazoa; phylum Chordata; class Lepidosauria; order Squamata; family Natricidae; genus Thamnophis; species Thamnophis elegans. The sequence continues at coordinate 161,117,643 of NC_045541.1, forward strand.
ATGATGTGGGCAGAATACTAGCTTTTTTGCATGTTTTGCTAAGAACCCCATTCAGCAGTGCACTTTGAGATCTTTTAACATATAACATAACAACTGCGTATCTTATACCATTCTTGCATAAGAATATAACAAGTAGGTTCTTGCAAGTCTAGTATAGAAGGCAGTGGAGATGCATTCTTTGGGCAGGTAACCAGTTATTTGCTAATCAGTAAATTTAATGTTGTCAAGTTGATTTAAGTTATGTTTTGAATCATCATGGTACAAGAGATAATGTATAAAGCAAAGGCAGGTGTTCAATAAATATCGCATATGTTTCAGAACCCAGTGCATCATGAGAACCCATGCAAAGCCTTCATTTGGTAATTTTTTTATTGTTCTGAAAATATATGCTGGATACCCATGCTTTGTGACAAAACTATGTGATCGGACTATGCAGGAGAAATTCGGTTCACAATCCGTTGGCTCAGTGGTGGTTGGTGATTGAAACACATAAGGGAATATCGTTCCTGCCACCTTGAGTCCGGAAGCAGTTCCATAGGTGGAAGGCATAGACATTTGGGGAGGTACCAATGTTTAGTACTATAAGGAGTCCCAGACCGCTCCTGAGTGAAGGAGTGGAATGTCTGCCAGTTTGAACTGAGGTATGGAATGGGAGGCAACTGGCAATTGGAACAGAATTCTCTTCAGGTGGGGAGTGGCAGTAGAATGTCTAACTCCTTAGCATCAGAGTGTGTTAATATAAGGCAACTGACAGTTGGAACAGAGTTCTTTTCAGGTGGGGAGGGGGAGTAGAACTCCTTAGGATCAGAGTGTGTTAATTACTGTATAAGAATTACTAATGATCTGATGGTCATTTTGAAATATCCTTTCTTAGTGAGCACCTAGAAGCCAAGTGGAACATATGGACCACATTTCAAGTTTGTAGGCTTTATGGTCTGGAGATTAATCAAATAACTTTAATTTGATCCACACTCTTCAGTTTTGGGGATGTGGCATCTTGATTAGGGATGGAGACATTGTCCTTCCAATTCTTGTCTTCTAGATGTATATTAAAACGTGTTTCGTTTTGATTCATTGTATTATGTGACACCATAAATTAAGGGACTTTGTTAAATACGTTATGCTAAAAAAAAAAAAAAAAAAAAAATCCACCAAAGACAATCATTGAGCTTTCACAAGCTTCATTTGATCTCATTAATTAGGTGTATCCTATATGGGCTGTAAACATCCAGATGGCCACTAGGTGTCAGTAAATAATCATACAACATTCTTCACACTTTGCCTTATTTGACAGCCATCTGGATTTTTACAACCCAATTGCCAAGGGACCCCCTAAGTTATATACGTATAATAACATATGGCCAGGCTACCTTTTAAATATATATATATATATATAGCATTCACAAAAAACTCTAACTCTAAATAAAGATATGTCTAACATTGATGTTTCCACAGTCTTTGGAGGAGACAGTTGAGTGACAGGAAGAAACATATTTGTTGATGCTTCAAAATTATTTATTGGACTATGAACTTGACAAAAAGCTTCTCCAGATATTTTCACCCAGAAAAGTCACTCAGTATCTTATTCCATGTGCTCTTCTTTTCTTTGGAAAGCATTGGCCCTTATTTAAATGCTTTTTTTAAAAAAAATTGCAATGCGGGGGACATTTACAAGAGAAAAGAAAAAGGAGTAAAAGAGAGAGAAGGAAGCAAAGAGGAAGGGAGAGAGCTAGGGAGGGAAGGGGAGGGAGGCAGTGGTGGGTTCCTACCGGTTCGGACTGGTTTGGCCGAATAGGTAGTAATTCAGCCAGACATGTAACTGAACCAGTTCTATCCTTGGCGTCACCATCTTTATTTTCTATTCTGAACATGTGCAGAGCAGTCTTCATTGAAAAAGTGTAATTATTTTTATATTTTAAATGTGCTCATGCGCAGCCCTTTTTAAGTGCAAATGCACATGCATGAACAAAGCGAGCATTCACACGCAAACATTTTTCGGGCACCAAACCAGTAGTAATGCCGACAGAAACCTACCCTGGTGTGAGGGGGGAGGGAGGGCGTGAGGGAGGGAGGGCGAGAGAGAGAGAGAGAACTAATTTATTTTTCCACCAACTTTCCACCAACTTGTTATAAAAGTTTCTTTGCACCAGTTTTATTTTCTGTTCTACATTTCGCTCCCAGAGATGTTCTATGAACAGATAAAAGAAATATTCTGATATTTAACAATAGCAATAGCAGTTAGACTTATATACCGCTTCATAGGGCTTTCAGCCCTCTCTAAGAGGTTTATAGAGTCAGCATATCACCCCCACAGTCTGGGTCCTCATTTCACCTACCTTGGAAGGATGGAAGGCTGAATCAACTTTGAGCCGGTGAGATTAGAACCGCTGAACTGCAGATAACAGTCAGTTTAAGTGGCCTGCAGTACTGCACCCTAACCACTGCGCCACCTTTTAAAATTATTATTAATATGTATAAATGCAGCAAAAAGTCTGCGGACCCTTCTTACTTGCCAGGATTAAGATTCCCAACTAGAGAAGAGAGCTAGGTGTGCTTTGGTTATGATTTGGAAGAGGTGCCTTAGTACCTTCAGGACTGTGAATGCAGCACCTTTTTAAACCAGCTGTAGATTTGGTTCAGGTTTTTGTGCAAGGCTGAAAAAAAGACATAGTTGCTTTGATGAGTTAGTGAGACACGTAGACAGATTTCAGATTCAAATGTGGACCATATTTCCCAGGTTAAAATTAATAGTTTCTTATTTATTCCTCTGATATAGGTTGTAAAGCTGAGCTTTTCTTTAAGGCCAGTGGAACAATATTTGTGGAACGGTGTGTTAAAAATAGTAGGAAACTCCACCATTCAAACAGTGTCTCTTTTGGGAGGCCATTCCGCATTCCACAGCATTACCATTACGTGACTGACTTATTGCAAACCTTGAGTCACGATGCTGGCAAAGATGGATTTATTAACTTCACCCTGCAAGTCAGCTTCTCTTAAGTCATTCAAGTCTCTGCTACTCAAAATCAAAGATCTTAAAGCAGTTAAGGACATCTGCTTTAATTAAGGCCTCAAGGAGGGTTGGCCTCCTTCTTTGATGGATGGTGGAAAGTGAGGCTTGTGTACAAGAAGATATTGTTTTTTTAACCACTCCTTTTGGGCTTGTTCAGATAGCCTCTTTATACTGAAAAAAATAAAACACAACCCAGCAGAACCAACAAATGAACAGTCCTGTTGGAAGATGAGCTACTGTAGATAGAGGGCTAACCATTTTGTAGTTGCACTGGATATTTATTTAATGTTTCATTTTACCATAAGATCAGGGGTGAAATCCTCCCGGTTGAGCCCGGTTCGGTCGAAGTGGCAGGGACAATTGGTATCAGTTCTCTGAACCGGTGGCAAAAATTCCTGGTGGGCACACCCATGCTTGCCTGGTCGCCCTGTTGCCACTCATCACTTCTGGCCGCTTGACCCGCTCACCCAATCCTAATGTTCCTCCCTCTGTTCACAGCAGAATTGCTGCAGCCTGTCCCTTTAATGTAGACCAGTGGTGGGTTTCAAAAATTGTTCGAACCTACTCTGTGGGTGTGGCCTCCTTTGTGGGAGTGGCTTGCTGCCCATGTGACTGGATGGGAGTGGCTTGCCGCCCATGTGACCGGATATGAAGATGCCGATGACACTTGTCAGAACCACCTTAAATTACCTCACACGCAGCACTGCCATGCATAAGAATATGATGTAAACTTCTTTTTTAAAAGGCATCTTTGGTTTGCGTTAAAACAACTTCAACACACGCAATGTTCTGATTGTACCGCAAACGCAGTAGTCATCCTTACCTTTCACAGAGGCACTGAGTTTTATAAATATGAGCATGATAGTGTAGAATAATCATATCCAAGGACCAGTGGTGGGTTTCAAAATTTTTTGGAACCTCTTCTGTAGGTGTGGCCTGCTTTCCGGGTCCACTGGTGGAACCTCTTCTAACCGGTTCGGTAGATTTGACGAACCGGTTCTACCAAATAGGTGCGAACTGGTAGGAACCCACCTCTGATGTAGACCCAGGGTGGGAGGGGGCTGGGGGGACCATAAAGGGAGCAGCAGCTCTGCTGTGAATGGAGGGAAAATGTTTGGGTTGTCTCTGCCACAAATTCAATGTTAAAGGCAGCAGAGACAATCCAAATGTTTCTCCCTCCATTCACAACAGAACTGCTGCAGTCTGTCCCTTTAAGGTAGACTCAGGGAGGGAGGGCACCGGAGGAGGGCATAAAGGGAGCAGCAGCTCCACTGTGAATGGACACATGCACACATTTTTTCCTACCGGGTTCTGTGGGCGTGGCTTGGGGGTGGGGGTGGCATGTAACTGAGTGGGCATGGCCATGAGTGACATTGAGTTGGCCATGCCCACTCAGTCACAGGACCCCATCACCAAGCCACGCCCCCAGAACTGATAGTATTTTTTAAAATTACACCACTGCACAAGATGTACAGTGATGATCAGTGACGTGTGGTGAGGTTTATGGCTGGTGAGGCAGCAATGTTTTTAGACTTATGGACTTCAACTCCCAGAATTCCACAGCCAGGCATGCCCAGTTCTGATTTAAAGTGACAGCATTTGTTTTTCTCCTTTGCTAAATAAGTTTCCTTCTTTCTTTTTCTTTTCTTCTCTCTTTCCCTCCTTCCTCCTTCTCTCCCTCCCTCCTCCTCTCTCTCTCTCACACACACAAACACAAAGTTGCACCAGGAGGATGAAGTTTGAATTCCTCCCACTCCCTCCGACCCACACGTACCTTTTCCAGCTGTTTCAGAGAAGATTTCAACTCTGCTCTTTCCTGCCATCATGAAAAGGAAAAAAAAATGTAAAAGGAAAAAGGCAAGAGCTGAGGTCAGGCTGAGCTAGTTGCTGCCAGAGTCACCGTGGATGACTCTGCTTAACTGTTTAAAAAAGCCTCTAAAAAAGTGCCCTCTACAGGAGGAGGCAGGAGAACGACATGTCTCACCCATGTCAGGAATTTTTCGCCTTTTAACTCTTGCTTAACTCTGCTCGAGTGATCATAAAACGCCTAGATGAGGCACGTTGTTCTCCTGTCTCCTCCTTTAGAGGGCGCTCTTTTAGAGGCTTTTTTAAACAGTTAAGCAGAGTCATCCATGGTGACTCTGGCAGCAACTTGCTCAGCCTGACCTCAGCTCTTGCCTTTTTCCTTTTACATTTTTTTTCCTCTTCATGATGACAGTGGTGATGCCCTGCCTCCCCTGACTGCACGTCCCTGGTCATGATGCAGTGACATGGGGGGGGGGGGAAGGAGCTGACAAGCTCTTTCCTTTTAATATTACAGGTTTTTTTTGGGGGGGGTATCATTTAAAATGGATGAATGAAGGTTATCAGAGTCATAGCTAAGTACTGTCCATATGCTAAATCTGGAGCAGGGTGAAATTGTGGCTAAGAGACCTTTGTATAGGTGTATTATTGTGTATCATTGTGCCTTGCCTTCAACTGAGAAGCCCATCAGATGGTCACTCACCCTGGTCCCCTCATTATTTGGACTGTTTCAATGTGCTGTCCATGGGACCATGTCTCTGAAGACCATCCAGAAACTACTGATGGTCCAAAAGGCAGCAGCCCAGCCAGTAATGTTCACTTCTTGTTATGGTCATGGATCATCACTTTTATATGAGCTTCAGCAATTTCCAGTTGACTTGTGGGTGAAATTCAAGGTGTTGGTTTTTTACAGTACAGTACTTGACAGCACTTTTGTGATGACCTCGGGCAAGGCACAGAGGCAAAATAGCCAGCTGATAGTTCAAACTCCCCTTCATTTCCCCAACGTTTCCCCAAAGACTCCCACGTTTATGGCAAGTCCTGGAGCAAAGCGCTCAGACACACCACCACCAGCAGTCTCTGACTGCAAGTATTCCAGCAAAACGCCATTAACATGATGGCTTCAAGGCAAGGAGTCCAGTGAGGCAAAGGGAACAAAGCAGCAACAAGACAAGAAGTCCAGCGAATTCCAGATGTTGACAACGGCACATGAAATTCCACAAATTCAGCACTTGTTCCCAACAAGCAGCCCTCCACACAGTGTCTTCTTAAGTCTCAGTCACCAGGGGTACCTTTGAAGATGGGCGGGGTGCTCTCCTCCCAAGTTGTCAGGTCAGCCTGTGCTGTTCCCACCTTCTCTCCACTCTCCATGCTCGGGGATCAGGAGTGGGCAGTCATCCTTGCTCATCTCCTGAGCTCCATAGCTCCTCCTCTCCACTGCCTGTCCCCTCTTCCCCACATCTCGGTTGTCCTGCTCTTGGTCTTCCCTGCTGGCAAGCCATTCCAGGCCCGAGGGACCCAAAGCTGTCTTGTCCGGCTCCTCCCCATGTTCCTATGGAGCCAACAAAGCTGCATCCTCGACCTCCATCGGACTCCGTGGACTCCAAGTTTCGAGTTTCGAGTTTCATTTTATTTATATGCTGCCCTATTCCCAGCGGGACTCAGGGCGGCGGACAAACCCAAGAGGGGAAGGGAAACACAAAAACAACACAAAAAGTACAGGGCATGTAAAAACAACCAACAGCCACACGATTCGAGAGGGGAAGGGAACTCATCGACCCCAGGCCTGCCGACACAGCCAGGTTTTAATGGCTTTTCGGAAGGCCTGGAGAGAGGTGAGGGTCCGAATCTCTGCGGGGAGCTCGTTCCAAAGGGCCGGAGCCGCCACAGAGAAGGCCCTCCCCCAGGTAGTGGCCAGATGACATTGGCTAGTAGACGGAACCCGGAGGAGGCCCAATCTGTGTGATCTAATGGGTCTTTGGGAGGTATTTGGCAGCAGGCGGTCTCTCAAGTACCCAGGTCCAATACCATGAAGGGCTTTATAAGTGACGACTAGCACCTTGAAGCGTATCCGGAGACCAATCGGTAACCAGTGCAGCTCACGGAGGATAGGTGTAACGTGGGTGTACCGAGGTGCACCCACAATCACTCGCGCGGCTGCATTCTGGATGAGCTGAAGTCTCCGAATGCTCTTCAAGGGCTGCCCCATATAGAGCGCATTGCAGTAGTCCAGTCTTGAGGTCACGAGGGCATGAGTGACTGTTGCGAGTGCCTCCCGGTTCAGGTAGGGACGCAATTGGTGCACCAGGCAAACCTAGGCAAATGCCCCCCTGGTCACAGCCGACAAATGATGTTCTAAGGTCAGCTGTGGGTCCAGGAGGACTCCCAAATTGCGAACGCTGTCTGAGGGGCGTAAAATTTCACCCCCCAGCCTGAGTGATGGAGTACTAACCAAATTTTTGGGAGGGAAACACAACAGCCACTCGGTCTTATCTGGATTGAGCGCAAGCTTGTTAGCCCCCATCCAGACCCTGAAAGCCTCCAGGCACTGGCACATCACGTCAACCGCTTCACTGAGTTGGCACGGGGTGGACAGATACAACTGGGTATCGTCCGCGTACTGATGGTATTTTATCCCGTGCCGCCGAATGATCTCACCCAACGGCTTCATGTAGATGTTAAACAGGAGGGGGGACAGGACCAAACACTGTGGGACCTCATATTTCAGGGGCCTAGGGGTCAACCTCTGCCCCCCGACGGGGCCTTACAACTTTATAACCTAAAGCTTGATTACTTGAGGGAACACCCATTGCCGATAGTTTCTGCCAATCTATCACGATCACATCAGTTACACAGTTTCATCTTGTGGAAAGCATGCCTTCTCTGTTACTTCTCCTGCCCCTCTGGGATAGCCTCACCCCCAAAATATGTAGGTTGCCGACTCATCTGGGGTTTGAGAAGGCTGCATTCCTAGGTCTCAGATTAAGGTACTGCTGGAACCTCTGTTGAGTTTCTTCTTTCTTTTGTTCTTTTGTTGAGTATGTTGTTCTAGTTGTGTTTTTAACTCAATATATTGGAAATATTGTAAGCTGCCAGAACTGTTTGGGATTTTTGGGTGGTTTTAACAAATCTAATGATTGAATTTTAAAAATTGTGTGTTGTTGGAAAGAATAAATAACAAAATGCATCCACAATTTCGCACATACTATTTTTCTGTAATCTTCTTCTCAATAATATAGACATAGCCAGGTTTGAACATGTAGAGAAGAAAATAGGAACAGTTACTGTGGGTTTATATGTTCTTCACTAAACTAAAGATGTGTTGTGCCTAAACTTTCTGACAAACAGAACAGAAGGCTGTGGGATTTTTTTCTCCATTTCTGAGTAATAATTTCTGTTTTTTTAAAATAAAATATTTTTTTTAAGTTTCAACATGTTCTTAATTCTTAATTCTTAAAATTCTCAAGTCTTAAAAACAGATTTGAACATTGGGAGCTATCTACCAAAATGAAATTCAATGTTGAAAAGAGGTTCTACATTTAGGCAAGAAAAACAAAATGCACAGGTACAGTATAGGTGGTACCTTGCTCAATAGTAGTAACCGTGAAAGGGATCTTGGAGTCCTAGTGGACAACCATTTAAATATGAGCCAGCAGTGTGCAGCAGCTGCCAAAAAAGCCAACACAGTTCTAGGCTGCATGAACAGAGGGAGGGAATCTGTGTGATCTGTGTTAATACCACTTTACAATTCCTTGATAAGCCCACACTTGGAATACTGCATCCAGTGTTGGTTGTCACGATGTTAAAAAAGATGTTGAGACTCTAGAAAGAGTGCAGAGAAGAACAACAAGGATCATTAGGGGACTGGAGGCTAAAACATATGAAGAACAGTTGCAGGAACTGGGTATGTCTAGTTTAATGAAAAGAAGTCTAACTGCTATAAGGACTAGAGGTGACATGATAGCAGTGTTCCAATATCTCAGGGGTTGCCACAAAGAAGAGGGAGTCAAGCTCTTCTCCAAAGCACTTAAGGGCAGGACAAGAAGCAATGGGTGGAAACTAATCAAGGAGAGAAGCAACCTAGAACTAAGGAAAAAATTTCCTGACAGTCAGAACAATTAATCAGTGGAACAGCTTGCCTCCAGAAGTTGTGAATGCTCCAATACTGGAAGTTTTTAAGAAGAGATTTGACAATCATTTGTCTGAAATAGTATAGTTTCCTGCCTGAGCAGGGGGTTGGACTAGAAGACCTCCAAGGTCCCTTCCAATTCTGTTCTTCTATTTTATTCTGTTCACTTTTCTTTTCTTTCTAATGTTTTGGGGAAATGAGCATGTCCTTGAAGCTAGCAAGTAGCTAGCAAGAAGAAAGGCAGATCAAGTGGCTGCATTAGAAGACCAGGAACACCAGCTAGTTTATGGGGCAGAAACGTTAACAAAGACTTAGCTGATGGAGATTGTAATGTCTCACTTTCTAGTAAATTGTCCAGTCAATGTTCAAGTATCTAGACTTCTTCAAAACCTTGCCTGGAAAATGGGACATTAACTGAGATTAAAATAGTACTCCATAGATAAGTCCTGATAAAGAATCCTGCAACTAAATTGAGCTCCATAAGACTAAAGAGCCAAGGTGGCGCAGTGGTTAAATGCAGCACTGCAGGCTACTGCTAGATCAGCAGGTCAGCGGTTCAAATCTCACTGGCTCAGGGTTGACTCAGCCTTCCATCCTTCCGAGGTGGGTAAAATGAGGACCCAGATTGTTGGGGGCAATATGCTGACTCTCTGTAAACCGCTTAGAGAGGCCTGAAAGGCCTATGAAGCGGTATATAAGTCTACTGCTATAATTCCACAGTGATCCATTATTACAGGGAGATATGATTTATTTCAAATGTATTCTATTCAAAAATCCCATTCCTGTCCTCTCATAGGAGCTGCTGAATCTGTCAGTTTACAATCTCTTTCTACTGGTATGTGTTCCTTTTTAATCCCATTTAATGCTGCATTATTATTATTATTATTTTAAAGAAATAATATTGAAAAAATGTGTATTGAAATATCTTTTAAGTTTAGATTCTCTCCTTTCAAGGTATAAATTTGTAAACATTTTGTTTTGTTTGAACAGAATATGCTTGTACAACTTAATAAGGGTATAAAATGTATTCTTGGGAAGTGTAAAGACTTATTTTGCAAGCACCTTTTTTCTAAAATTATCTGTGCATCACATTGGTTGCATTTTTTTTTAAATTAAGCCATAATTGGTTAGATTTACATGTATGGCTGAGACACAAACTTTTCTTTGTACGCTACAATGGCTGAGTTCATACAGAATCAGAAAAAATGGTTAAGATGTTTGCTAGGATTGGAAGTTCCCAGATTCAAGTCTCCTCTTAGTCATAGAAACTCAGTAGGTGACTTTTAAAGGAAGCTAAATTCCAAAACGGGGGCTCTCAAATTGAGAAGAATTGAGAAAGATATCATCAATTACTTTAAATCAGGCCTCCCAATTCTTATGCCTAAGAACGTTCAGATGCAGTCGCTAGATCTGCACCTGAAGGCAGGACAAGAAGCAATGCATGAAAACTAATTGAGGAGAGAAACAACATAGAACAGGGGTGTCAAACTCATGGCCCATGGGCCGGATGTGTCATGTGCTGGCCATGCCCACACCAGGTTTAGTGAAGGGGGAAAAACTCTTAATACATCACATGATGACAATGTGGCACTGCAAGTTTGAAACCCCTGACCTAGAACTAAGGAGTTCGAAGTTTCATGACAGTGAGAAACGAGCGGAATGGCTTGTCTTCAGAAGTCGTAGGTGCTCCATCACTGGAGTTTCTAAGGAAGATATCGGGCAGCCATTTGTCTGAAAGGGTATAGTGCCGTGATGGCGAACCTATAGCACACATGCTGGAAGTGGCACACAGAGCCATATCTCCAGGCACGCCAGTCATCGCCCATTGCTCTTCCGGGTTCCGATGCATGCATGCGCTACAGCCAGCTAGCTTTCGCCCATGTATGCATGCAAGAAACTAAAAGACCAGGTGACCAGTGCACATGCATGTGTCAGAAACCAGAAGCTCAGCTTCCTGGTACGTGCATGCTCTTCCAGTTTTTGGCACTCCCACAGATGCGCACCGGGGAGCTGCTCTTCCATTTTCCAGCTGGGGAACTGCTCTTCCAGTTTCTGGTGCTCCCAAAGCAGAGGTGGGTTCCTACCAGTTCGCACCTATTCAGTAGAACCAGTTCGTCAAATCTACCGAACCAGTTAGAAGAGGTTCCACCAGTGGACCCAAAAAGCAGGCCACCCCTACAGAAGAGGTTTCAAAAAAATTTGAAACCCACCACTGTCCCAAAGGTGCGTACTGGGGAACTGCTCTTCCGGTGCTCCCATACATTCATGCCAGGGACCTGCTCTTCCAGTTTCTGGTGCTCCCCCGCATGTGCGAGTGTGCTCCCATTTCGGCACTTGGTGCCAAAAAGATTCACCAACACTCGTTTGGGGTCTCCTGCTTGAGTAGGGGGTTGAACTAGAAGACCTCCAAGGTCCCTTCCAGCTCTGTTACTCTGTTATTATTATCTGTCTTTAACTGACTGGGTTAATGGCACTGTGCAAACCAAGCTGAGAAGATGCTATGGATTGGTTCTGCAGCACCATGAATGGAATTATTCACAACTTTGCAAGACAGTTCCAGGCGCTACGCTCAGTATTCCCGATTCCCTTTTAACTGCGCTGTTTGGCAATGCTTGGTTCTGTCACAAGTTGACAAAAAAAATAAAAAGAAGGAGTGAATTACCCTTTGAAGACACAGACACCCGATATCTCTGAGGTTAGGGATGTCACATGTTCTGCTTGAGATGTCACATTTCTGCACCTGCTTTCCTTTTATCCTCCGTGTCTTTTGATTATATTAAATCTTTTGACCGCTTTGGTTGTACTGCCACACTCTCTTTCTTTAAACTTTCTAAAAAGGATCCATGGATGAGGTTAGTGATTTCCTTTATTTATTTGGCAGTCCGGGACTGACAATACAGCATGCAAAGGTTCTGTAGGGTGGGAGTATGGAAGAAAAGAAGGAAAGGAGACAGACATTCTCTGTACAGCAGCAGCAAAAAAAGGAGGGGGGGAGAGAGAGAGCGAGAGCTGCACAGAAAAGTCCCCTTCCAATATTAGCATTGCAATAGTATCCCTCAGCAAAGCCCAAAATAATGTGCTGAAATTGGACAGTTTCTGGTCACTGAATGGCATACGAAGCCTATCTCCAACATATGGAATGCAGACCCATGTAGCAATGCACATTTGACTTCCAATCCCATCTGATTTTTTCCCATAACTTAATTAGTATTATTTTTAAAGGTTGCTGTGCTTGACTAGGTCACTTAATCATCCATAGGAAATCGTGAATGGCTGCAGGCCAGTAGTTTGCTTGGAAGCATGCCCATCTGGCCAGAAAAACAAAAAGAGAAATGATTTCCTGGGTAATAAGGGACATCCTGTGGACAAGCAGAGATGACAAAAGTAGCCATCTCACCATTTGGCCTTTCATTAGATGAATGATTTGTGACTGGCTATCTCCCTCAGGACAGCCAGTGTGGGAAAAGTCTCCTTGTTGAAGTATCCATAACAAGCTCTCAATTTTCTAAATGTGCTTAGCAATCCTAAACCTGAAACCTAATCTTTCTTTATGCAAGAACAGATGCTGTTAGGTCTAGCTGCAATTATGTTAAAATATTCATGACTGGGAGAGACATGGGAACAAGGTCAGCCAATGAATAGGCATAGCAACTAAGTCAGCCAATGGGAGCTTAAACAGATCTGAGTCTGTGCTGAGAATTGAAACAAAAACTTAAGAAAGCAGTCTGCTGCTCTGAGAAGTAAACTTAAGCACTCTGTCTGGACTTGCCTGCTGAAATGAAGCTAACTATTTGTGTTTGCCTGTAACTCTCCTGACCTGTGTTTACTTGGAAGAACCACCTGTTGGTATTGTACATTTATTCATCTATTCTTATATATATAAAGAAGTTAATGAATCCAGCTGAATCAGTTATCTGTGTGTGCTTTCTGGATTTAATTTTTGCAACAAACACTAACAAATTAAAATAGTGCAGCTGAAACTTCCACCAGGATCATTCTGATATGAAGGAAAATCAAGCAAAGACTTACATGGGAATAAGGAATGCTTGGCAGAGCAGTTCTGAACTCTAAAAAAAAGAAGAAAAAGACACCTTTATAACATTACAAAAGGGATATGTCTACTTTTGATTGCTAGTGCAAACCATTCCCTAGTGTTTTGGTAGAACCTGCTGATGGAGTTCTATGTTTTAGGTGATCCTATGTCAGTGATTAAGCTTCCTGTGAAATCTTTAATTCCCATTTAATATTTAATTTGTTCTTTCTGCTTGAAAGCAAATTCTGCTCCAGTTGAGAGCCTTCAAAATGGAAGAATATAGAATAAGAGAGTTGGAAGGGACCTTGAAGGTCTTCTAGTCCAACCCCCTGCTTAGGCAGGAAACCCTACACCACTTCAGACAAATGGATATCTAACATATTCTTTAAACTTCCAGTGTTGGAGCATTCACAACTTCTGGAGGCAAGCTGTTCCACTGATTAATTGTTCTAACTGTGAGGAAATTTCTCCTCAGTTCTAAGTTGCTTCTCTCCTTGATTAGTTTCCACCCATTGTTTCTTGTCCTACCCTCAGGTGCTTTGGAGAATAGTTTGACTCCCTCTTCTATGTGGCAGCCTCTGAGATATTGGAACACTGCTATCATGTCTCCCCTAGTCCTTCTTTTCATTAGACTAGACCTCCCCTGTTCTGCAACCGTTCTTCATATGTTTTAGCCTCCAGTCCCCTAATCATCTTTGTTGCTCTTCTCTGCACTCTTTCTAGAGTCTCCACATCTTTTTTACATCGTGGCAACCAAAACTGGATGCCATATTCCAAATGTGGCCTTACCAAGGCATTATAAAGTGGTATTAACACTTCACGTGATCTTCATTCTATCCCTCTGTTTATGCAGCCTAGAACTGTGTTGGCTTTTTTGGCAGCTGCTGCACACTGCTGGCTCATATTTAAATGGTTGTCCACTAGGACTCCAAGATCCCTCTCACAGTTACTACTATTGTGCAAGGTACCATATATACTGTACCTGTGCATTTTGTTTTTCTTGTCTAAATGTAGAACCTTACATTTTTCACCATTGAATTTCATTTTGTTAGATAGTGCCCAATGTTCAAGAAAATTAATCCTTGTCCCTCTGCTATTAACCAGGGAACCAAAAGCCATTAGAGGTTCTTCTGAAGAGAATTTGCAAAATCTGTTGTTTAACCAAAGAATCCATAATTCTCCCTGACCCATCAGAGTGGAAAGGCAGTGAGTGTTACTGGTCCCCTTTTCAAAGATCTAATAAGACCTACAAGAAAATCCTTCTCCATGGTAACTCCTTCCATGTGGAACCTCCTTCAGTGGAAATAAGAGTGGGCCCTCACATTGACAGTCCTTTGGAAGACCCTGAAAACATGGTTTTGCCTGGGACCCCTGGGTGATGTAGAACCATCAAATGGTTGGATTGACTGTTGTCACCAGGGTTTTCTTGGCTTTTTTAAAGGGTTTTACTTTTATAAGCCACCTGGAGTCACCATGAGTGAGTTGGGCAGCTGTATAAATGTTGTTAATAAATAAAATAAATTAATTGTAGGAATTTAATTAACTTTTATAGCAACTGTGTATGTATGTGCGCGTGCATGTGCATGTGTGCACATGTATGTCCTCTCTGTGTATATATACATACCATATTTTTTGGAGTATAAGATGCACCATTTTTCCTCAAAAAAGAGGCTGAAAATCTGGATGCATTTTATACACTGAATACAGCATTTTTTTTGCCTCCTGAAGCCCCGCCCCTCACCAAAATGGCTGTGCATACCCTTATGGAGGCTTTCAGAGAGCTCCTGCGGGTTGGGGAGAGCAGAAATAAGCAAAAAAGGGGCCGTTTTTGCTCGTTTTTGGTCCCCACTCCCAAACAGCGCTCTGCAAGCTGCCCCAAGGCTATTCATACTTTAAAAAAAAACACACAAAAAAAACAAAAAAACAAAAAAAACAAAACAAAACACCCCCGTTTTTGTGACAAACAGGCCAGTTTTGGGAGGTTTGCAGAGTGCAAAAACTTTTTTTCATTTTGGAAAGCTATTTAACTGATTGATGAAAATTACATTGATCAAGTGCTGTGCCAGCAGAAACACCTACCTATCTACTGTATTTCTCTCTCTCTATTTCTCTCTCTGTATCCCTCTACCTACCTACCTACCTACACACACACAATCACTCTCTCCCCCTACCTATCTACTGTATTTTTTTCTCTCTTTCTCTTTATTTTTCTCTCTCTCTATTTCTCTCTCTCTCTATCCCTTTATCTACCTACCTACCCTACCTACCTACCTACCTACTCTGTCTCTCCCTACCTATCTACTGTATTTCTCTCTCTTTCTCCCCATTTCTATCCTTCTATCTACCTACCTACTTTTTTAAAAAAATACCTCCTCAAAATCTTGGTGTGTCTTATACTCCGGTGCATCTTATATTCTGAAAAATACAGTATGTGTTGTTGCAATCTATAGTACTGTAGTCCCTGAAAGTCTTGAGTGTGATCTTGAGTATGATCTATTTAGCCACTCCAAAATTTGCAACCAAATCATAATCTTTACAATGAGAGTAGATGACAGTAATTGAATTCATGGGGAGTAGTCAGATTAGCTATTATTACTTTAGGGTAAGAGTAATTACATTTGCATTAAATGTAAATCAGATTTTTTTCTAGCTCCACCTATTTTTCTTTTTAATCCTTTTCTGCATTTTGGACTATTGTCCACTACATGCCCTTCAAAGCTAGCTATATAGCCCTTGGTCTTTCTAAGTTATCTTTGAACGATCTTTAAAGCAGCCTCAGTTGTAGCCTGCTTTAAAGATCATTAAATGACAGATGTGGATATTTTGAATGAAGGTCTGTCTATCTGCATAACTAATTGTGAGGGTAACCTGCCCAACACTGTGGAAAAACTGGGTACTTTAGTGTAAACAAGAAGAATCAATTCTCAGATTTGCCCTAAATTCATATGCCCCTGTCCCATTGCCAACATTGGATGTATGAAAGTAAAAAGTGCAAGGAAGATTATAAAACTTTACACAATGTGACAAACAGCACTGATAGTAAGAGACCTGTTCCTGTCATTCTCCTAATATCTGCAAAGGAACCACTGCCCAACATTGAATGTATTCATGATTTTGTACTCTCCCTCTCTCCCTCCCCCCTCTCCTAGTCTATTGATTGGATGAGCAAATCATCCTATATTTGGTTTGCATTCTCACATCCTTTTGCCTCAAATATCAAAAGTTGAGAATGTTATTTATAATTTTGGCAAAATGTCCACTTAAATATATATTTATTGATTGCTCTCAAAACAGGAATTCTTCTATATAAGATTTTGTTGCAAAATATACATTTAATACTGCATTTTGCTCTTTTTTCCCCCAGTCATTAATTGCTTGGAACATTCCAAGCTTAAAAGCTAAGGGATTACTGAATTCCTATCTGATTATTCCCTCAGGAGATGCAAAGCTGCTCAGCTCATACTGAACTGATTTCTAAACAATCGCATTTGTCCCATGTTTCAGCTTTTGATGGTGTTCATCCCTTTGGGGAAGTGGCTTAGTTAGATGTTTATGAGTAAAAATATATGGATCAGCCTGTAGCCAGCGTTTACTAGTAACTACACACACCCAATCATAGCTTACACATCCTTTTGAGAAGATCATTTGAAATTAAAATACAGCTTAATTTGATTTTATGTGAAGTGATTCCTAACGTACAAATCCTTTCCCCCAAATGCACTTTTTTGTACAACTTTCTGAAAGATGCCTCACAAGGTGGCAGCATAGAGCTGCCCTTGACTTAGATGCTCAACAGAATTAAAAGTAGTTAATTCTTGAGGGAGGACAGGCCTGGGACTTGCCTGTGAATCCCAGAGCTATAGGATAAACTGGGAAATTTAAAAAAAAAATGCCCAATCAATGCCATAAAAAGTCAATTGCAATCCTTTTTTTTTAAGTGCTGCCAGGAAAACTGATGGGATGCCAGGAAATATTCTTGGCTTGAGTGGTTGTTAGGAATATAATCTAACGGTTGGGTTGGCAATATATAAATCATGTAACAATGCTGTACCTGTTTCTTTAAATCATACTGTAAAATGTGATTGGTTGCTGTTTTCCTCAATCGGCCATAAGAGGGAGCCAGAATGACTGTTAGCTCTCTGTTTGTTAGATGCTGGGCTGATCTGATCTGAGTGTTTTGGAAGCTGGCTGATAGAGAGTGCCGTGAGCTATTATATGTTTTGCAACTGCTAGCAAACTTTGAGTTCTGAAGTGATTATATGATACTGGACTATGTTATTTGGATTATCCTTTAACTGAAAGACATTGATGACTGATTGTCTTATTTGTGTATGACTTGGACTGTTTGATGGACTCTGATACCTCTATTTCCATGAAAGCAAAAGCCTATTTAAACTGCAGTATCTCTGTATACTAGTGTATGTGTTCTCCAACACAACTCTCACAATGCGTCTCTGAACATACTCATTCTCCCAACGGGGAGCTTACCTAACAATGGTTATTTTGTTTGTTGCTAAATATACACATTTGCATATAAAGCTTCTTGCAAAGCACAGATTTCCTTTGTTACTAAATATATATGCCAGTATAGGCAGCTTCTCTCAAAATACATATTTTGAAGGCAAGTTTTGAGTTTATTTCTATCGAGTATACTACTTATACGCAGCATACCATTAAATTGCTAGTTTCTGGCATGATGGATTTCATTTTGATAGCACAAATTTGAGAAGAAATTTGCATGAGTTTTCCTGGAATTCCTTGTGTACCTGGTTCTCGGTCAGTACCTTGGATAGCTCCATGCAGAATTCATGATCTTCAGTGGAACAGATATAATGTTCACTCATGCTTTAGATCGCAATTGTCATAATTGCTTGCTAGATGAGGTTGATGGGAACTATAGTCCAAAACATATTGAGGAAGCTAGGTTCCATGACCTTGTGCTGTACAGTAACATGGTATACATGGCCCAATAATTATTAGATTAGGTCTGATTTATAATTAACTAGCTAATAACCCAGCATTACCTGGACCAAATCCCCCTTACCAGAGGGAGCCCCCTTGTGGAGTACTGTGAAGCTGTTACCATGGCAACTGTACTGTGCTGTACAGTAAAAGCCATTTTAAGGCACAACAGGCTGTATCTTAACAGAACTTGAATCGAAAAGGCACACTATCACTGTCAAAAGTACTGTGATTTGACACTATATATATAATTCATTCCTTGTCATTTTAGCCACCCAGGCATTCCAGAGTTATGCTGGAACACCCGCCCACCCACTGAGGGATGTTAGAGGTGTCTTACCCTCACAGTATTTGTTTACAGAAAGTAAGTCATCTGTGTACCAAGTTTGTACAGCTTCTACTGATTTTAGCCACTGCAACCTGAGATAATCAACACATCTGGAAGATACCAGAGTTTGGAAAGCTGACCTAACTCAAACCTTTGAATGATTGAGATTAAATGTCTCAATTTGTGAAGCCATCGGCCTCAAGAAAGAAAGGCTACTGTATTAATTGTATCCTGCTGCAGTCCTCCTCTTTCCCTCCTTTGCTCTCATTGTGTCTGATTTTTAGAGATTAGATTAACACCATTAGTTCTGTACAAAAACCCATCAGCTGCCTAAATTGCCTTCTTGTGATGACAGTTTAGGTGAGCCGCCAGGGCTTTTGATGGGATCATTTATTGTGCTTTATTAATTCCAGGCAATTTGAACAGTGGGGATAGATTTCCCACCAACAGCTATTTCCACATCATTAAGGATAATAAACAAAATTAGAACATGTTTGCACATTTGGGACAATTTTTGACCATAAGAACATATTGTTGATTAACTATCTAAATATGTCTTACTTGATTTGGTCTTTGTAGAAGGTCAGATTAGGACTCTTTTCACTGGTGTGCCAACAGGAAACAAGGATGTGCACAACTCTTCTTGGCATATTTTCTCTCTCTTCAGATCACTGCAGAATCTAAGTCTACTATTGAAAGGTTCCTGATGTTGATACATGCAAATCAAATCAATTTTTTAAAATGTAGCAGAAAGTAGGGCTTCCAGAGATAATGGAGCACTAAGAAGTTTGAGATGAGCCAAAGAAATCATTATTTTCTCAGCTTGGAAACAAATATCCATACATTGTATGCAGACAGCGCAATATGATTCAATTTCCATTTCCTTCTCTTCTATTTTCCACTGAGTGGAGAATTTGTATATTTCAACCAAGAAAGAAGTATAGCAGGATTGTCATAAATTAAATTAAAAGTCGAGTTCTTCTTATCAAAAGCTATGCAATGATAATCATACCACAGCAAATATCCAAATTCACATCTTTTTGCCCCAGTATCTCTCTTCAAATGCCTCTGTGTGTATGTAAAGGTAAATGTTTCCCCTATTCAGTTATACCTGACTCTAGGGGACAGTTCAAATCTCCTTTTCCTAGCCAAGGAAGCCATCATTGCCCAAAGACATTTCTGTGGTCACGTGACCAGCATAAATATATGCACAAAATAGCTATATCACTTAGACTTATATACCGCTTCACAGTGCTTGACAACCCTCTCTAAGCAGTTTACAGAGTCAGCATATTGGCCCCAACAATCTGGGTCCTCATGCTGTTATAAGATAAGGTTGTTATCTTCCCATCAAAGTGGTACCTATTTATCTATTCACATTTGCATGCTTTCAAATTGCTAGGTGGGCAAGACCTGACCAACTAATGGGAGCTCATCTCATCATGTGGAGCTCAGATCTTGAACTCAGGCTGTCAGCTTTCTAGCTGACAAGCTCAGCATCTTTAACTGCTGAACCATTGCCACGCACACACACACACACCTGTGTGTATATGTGGCAGGAGAGACTTCATTGAAGGTAGGTGTGGCATTTCAGTGCTAATGAAATCAGAAATGGGTAGTCAAGGTAGGGGTGTATGAAACTCTTCAATCTAGTCTAGTTATAAAGTGGTGTCTAGTGATATGAAGACATTGGAGATGGAGCAGCATAGCTAGAACATCCATCCATGCATCCGTCCATCTGTCCATCCGTACATCCGTACATACATACATACATACATACATACATACATACATACATACATACATACATACATACGTAGATACATACATATCTCAGCCTTGTTATTGAAGATGTTTCGTAAGTTGAGACTTCAAAGAGTGGCTCCTCTTTTCTAAGGTGATCTTTAGCTTATAAGCTAAGTGTTACAATTTATATGGAGATACCATTGAAAATGGCAGCTGATTTTCAAACCTCTACCTTCCTGTGTTTCCTATCCTACCTAATTTACAAAATGGGAAACCAATAGCATAATGTCACAATTCTAGATGGCTGTCCTTCCCAACTCAGCAACTGCAGGTGTGGATAAGTCCATATTTCTCAGAATTTGCAGCCAATATATACATATAGGTCCAGAAATCCATACTTCCAGTTAGTTCTGAAGATTACCTTATTGAGAAAGTCTAATGCATTTTATAAGTTGTTGGGGGACGGCATCTTTGCATTAAACAATTTGTTAGCAATTATAATTCCTGTCACTCTTACATGCCAGTTTCATCCAGGTGTGACTCATAATTCTGATGTATTTGATTCTCTGATCCCTGCAGTTGGGTAATATCAGGGCTGTTTTGTTACATACTAGGAGCTGCAGAATTTGAGGAAATTCACACTTAAATGTGCCACTGCACTTGACTCCACCACATTTTTGCCCTGCATGGTTCATATTCAGATTAGGTTGCCTCTTTCCTTCTCTTCTCTTCTGTTTCCTCAATTTCCTGTTCTGGGCAATCCATTTCTTCATGGATGATATTCAAACCACAGGCTAAAGCTTTATTATGTTGGAGAGAAAAGCTGCACTTAATTACAGCCTAAAATCCAGAGCTGGTAGTTAATGGAGATGAGTTCATTATTTTTAGCCCATGAGGGACTTTTAAAATTAAGCTTTGGTTGACACAATTTTTGTTTTTAATGCAATTATGAAATGAAAAGGATCTGGAAGTTATGGGTGAAGGAAGTTAGTACTCCCTGGTTAATAGTCAATAGCAAATACTCATAACCAAGCAGTCTGTCTTTGATAAGTCTGAACAAATATTAATTGCATTTGAAAATCCTAGTGGAGAACCTTGGATTCCAATATATGAAAATGTGATTCAGTTAAACTGAGGCAGCTGAGTCGGCACAGAGTTGCCTTCTCTGGGAACACGGAACCTGTTATTGCCACCGAAATGGTTTTACTTTTGGGGCCAAGGAACCTTTTGAAAACCTCTCAGTTGATCATTGCATTCTGGCATCCTTTCACCAAAGCTTTGTTTCCTAAGCAACGGTCACATTCCAACATCCTGCAATTCAACTGCTTAGAATCTTCCTTGAAATGGAAGGGTCGATTCCTGTACAAATATGTCATGTCGCCGTGGTGGAACCATGTGCATTTTCAAATCTTTTCTGGAATTACACACCAACATTTATCTTCACAGCCCTGTTCTGACCTAGGCTTCCTGATACAGTAAAAAGCACACGCTTAGTCTCCCAAGCCCTCTTTTTATTTCAAAGGCTGTGAATATGTTCATTCACAGCCCGTAATGAGTCCCAAATAGTTGTAAAGAGTCTGACAGTATCTGCCAAAGTCCTTTGGGATAAGGCTGATAAGCACCCATCTTTATCTTCCTTGAAACACTGCCAAAGACTTATTTGACAATTAACTTGACAAGGCGACATGGAGCAAAGAATCAAAACGGAGCTTCAGAAGGTAAACTGACCAGCATGAACCAAGTTGCTTCCTGCAAAGGCTCAAGTGCCTTTACTCCTCCTTTATGTCCTATGGGAGGAGCCAATCACCTCCAAGCCTTACTCCCGAGTTGTCCATTCTGTCTTAACTGTTCTTGCCTTCTGGCAGCTCTGTGCATGTGTGCACTGGGAACAGGGGGAACCTGTTCCTCTGCCTCGCTGATGTCCGACTCTGGAGGCTCCGGAGGCAGCACATAACTCCCAGATGAGCCTGGCCCCTCTCTGCCTCTGACACAGAGCCCTCGTCTGAGCATTCCCCAGACTCCAGGACTGGCCCATGTTCCTCCCCAACCTCCTTGCTGTCCAACTCTGCTGCCAGCTCTGCAGTCCACCGGTGGACCACAACACAGCCCTGTTCTTGACTTTCCCCTTTATCTTCTTTTCTTTTTAAGCAACAATAATGTCCTGAGCTTCTTGGCAAATGAAATGCAAGTGAGTTTCGAAGACAGATGGACGGGGCTCAGTTGGAGAGGGAACTTGGGGCCAAGGACTAGAGAGGATGCTATTAAAGCATGAACAAATATGTACTGTCTTGGAAAATACCATCCTTCAGGGTAGCTTGGAAAGGGGAGAATAAGAGCAGGTGCCTGGCAACTTAAGAGTGGGCGTTCTTCCAATTCATTTTTATTGGTTCCGTATTTTACGGGCTGTACCAAGATAGGTATCTCTTTTATACTATGTCCTTGAAATCATTTTTGTGCAGAAGCAGCTTGCATGTTAATAAAAAAAAAACTTCCACTACCAGTTGTTAAAATGATGTCTTGGCTGCTGCTACATACTGTAGGGTATTGTGATTCTGTATGTGTATGTGTTGTATTCAGCAGAAGGAGGATTTTTCTATGTGTGCCTTGATATCCAAGGTACTATGCTGGCTGTTCTTCATTTTCTAGGCAAGAACAGCAGAAGACTCAGAAGGCTAATGACTGTCCTGCAGGATTTGGTTGGCTGACAGGGCTGGCTAATCCTGTTAGTTCTTAGGGACTTTTTAGTGGCTTTCAGTGTTTTGACCAACACATTCTTCTGGGTCAACCGGTTGACTGTAGCTTGTTTCTCAACCTTGGCAGCTTTAATTTCAATTCTCAGAATTCTCCAGTCAGCATACATTGGGGCACAATGGCTCCACTTCTGTGTATTAAATCAGAGATAATTTTCTCTCTCTAGCTATTTTTGTTTGTAGGCAATATGTGGCTTTCTGAGTTTCTTTGTCAGCTGCAAAGTTACTTTGGGCAAAAACAGCCTGTATCTCAGTCTATGTAGACCAGATAATACTTGTCTGAAGTTTGTGATGATTCACAAACTTCACCTGCAGAATCTGTTTATTTCAGCCCATGATTTGTATTAGTCATCTGATTTATATTAACCAATGTTGTACCATTCCCATCCAATGGAAGGCTGAGCTTGTAGTTTTTTATTCACCAGAAGCGTGAATAAGAGATGACTCTTATTTTATTTATAGTTGATTGTTCACCAAAAGCGGCAGAGAGGAATGAGCATATGCAACGTGATTGACCCTATAGGTTTTTAAAAAATAGTTGCAGTCTTATTGGATATTGATTTTTCTGGAAAGCCTTTTCAGTCCTGGTGTGCTAATTAAGGTATTTGGATGTGGATATTTGGAGGGTAAATATGGAAGATAGTCTTACACTATTATCTAGCTCCTTTTCTAGTGACTAACCAAAATTAACCTACTTATTTTATTAAAATAAATCTTGGAAATAGGGTAGACTAAGAGTGAGCCAGCCAAGATTATTTATTGAGCTTCATGCCAGACCAGTGATTAGAAACCAAAGTACTCTTGTTTTAGTCTAACTCTAGTCTATTATTAATAGCAATAGCACTTAGACTTATATACCACTTCACAATGCTTTACGGCCATCTTTCAATGGTTTACAGCGTCAACCTATTTCCCCCAACAATCTGGGTCTTCATTTTATCCACCTCAGAAGGATGGAAGGATGAGTCAACCTTGAGCCTGGTGAGATTTTAACTTCCAAACTGCAGGCAGCAGGGGATCAGCAGAAGTAGCCTGTAGTACTGCACTCTAACTAGTAATCAATGCCAAATCCAGCGAAACAACTGGCCACTGTGATACAATTCTGTTGTTGCGATAATAATAACAACTGATTTGAAGAAACTAATTAACTAATTGGCAATGAAAGGACAACTAGTTTAGAAGGGAATTTCTATTATAGTATCAATGAGCTAGATAAGCTACTAAGATTTTGGTTTGCCACTTCCCATTCCCTCTAGCTGGTAAGTGCCCTAGGGTAATTTAATTGAAGAGTTTGGGGAAAAGAATCCCTACCAAAGTATATCACTGATTTATTAAGTATCATTTAGAATTAGATTTATGTTGGACTCAGCTGCCTTCCTTCATCAAAATCAGAACTAGAACTAGCTAGACGCTACCCATAAATCTTTCTCTGCAGAGGCCTTGGTGGGGAAGGAGGTAGGAAAAAACGTATTCCTTTCATTTCTCAATAAAATCTTCCTTGCCTTTGGGGATAAATAATTGCTTCTTGTTTCTTAAATTCCACTGCCAAACGAAAAAGCAAAAAGAAAACCAAACAAAAGCACTCTGCATGAAAATGATAATAAAGATGTTGATAATGAGGTTAATGAAGGGAATACCCCTCCCCCACAAAAAAAGAAAAGAATAAATTCTCCTAATTTTCCAGTTGGTGCATATTGTTTCAGCTCTTTGATCTCCTTATTTATTTACATATTTGAATGACTACAAGATATAACCAATAACTTAAAACCAGAAAACTTGAAAGTTGCTGGCACCAGATGTCAGAATAACTTTCTCCCTTGTTTAGAGGGCAGGAGCTGTGGTGTTTCTAAAACAATGTGTCTCAAACTTTTAAGATATATGAAGTTCAACTGCCAGAATTCCCCATGCTGCCTGAGGGAACTCTGGGAGTTGAAGTCCATGCACCTTAAAATTGCCAGGGTTGCTAGTCTAGAACCTTCCATGTTGATCACTTGATGTGCTCACAGATGCTATTATGGTTGCCCATATTCCATCTGATGATTCATTCACATGACCTATTAGACAAAGACTCTACCAAGAGTGCAGAGAAGAGCAAGAAAGAGGATTAGGGGACTGGGGCCTAAAACATATAAAGAATGGTTGCTGGAATTGGTAGGTCTAGTTTGATGAGAAGAAAGACTAGGTGTGACATGATAGCAGTGTTCCAATATCTCAGGGGTTGCCACAAAGGAGGGAGTCAAACTATTCTCCAAGGCACCTGAGGGTAGAACAAGAAGCAATGGGTGAAAACTAATCAAGGAGAGAAGCAACTTAGAACTAAGGAGAAATTTCCTGACAGTTAGAACAATTAATCAGTGGAACCACTTGCCTCCAGAAGTTGTGAATGCTCCAACACTGGGAATTTTAAAGAAGAGATTGAATAACATTTGTCTGAAATGGTATAGGATTTCCTGCCTAAGCAGGGGGTGGGACTAAAAGACCTCCAAAATCTCCAAAAATTAATGAAAGAAATACAGGGAAAGGAAGAATCAGAATTCTATCGGATATGGGATAATTGGTATAGTTGGATGAAGCAAAGGAATAAAAAAGCAATAAAAAATAGAATAACACTCAAAAATAATAATTATGAGTAAAACAAGGGGGTCAAGATTGGTGAATTCAAATCAGGACGATAGCTGGAAGATAGACTGTAGAATCCTAAATAAAAAAAAGGAAAGGATGTGAAACAAAAATGGGTGTGTAGAAATACCATCCCCAAGAAAACATGAACTGGGATCTGAAATAGACACCCATAACAATAGGAAAAGAAAGGAAGGGAAGAAGGAAGGAAAGGAGGGGAGGAAGGAAGTAGAGAATGGAGGAACAAAGGAAAGGAGTGGAGGGTAGAAGAGAGAGGAAGAGAAGGAGAGATAGTAGGAGAGGAAGAAGAAGTGTGGAGGAGAGGTAAGGGAAGAAGAAAGAGGTAAGGGAAGGTGGGTGGAAGGGAGAGAAAAAGAAGAAGAGGAAGGAAGAGAAAGAAAGAGAAGGAGAGAAGGTAGGAAGGAGAAGAAAAAGGGTAGGAGTAGGGAAGAGGTAAGGGAAGGAAGAAGGGGATGGAGAGGAGGAAGGAAGGAAGTAGAGAAGGAAGGGAGGGAGAAAAGAAAAGAAAGAGAAAACAAGGTGGTGTCTTAGCAGGTCCAAAGGATAGTAAACAAAGCATTTTAAACTGTATCTTATAACCTTTCAAATGGAATAATAATAATATAAGAATGGCAAAGAAAAAGAATAATTATGTGAATGTATATCTATAACTGTATGTAAGAGAATAAATGACAGTAAAAATATAAAGCATAATATAAGTAAATAATATTTGGTCATAAGTAGCTAAGTTTAAATAAATAAAGAAATGTACATAAAAATGGATAACGAATAAGGAGATTATGAATGAAAGATAGAAATGTATAGTAGGGAAAACACTAACTGCAAAAAAAAAAAAAGACCTCCAAAGTCCCTTCCAACTCTGTTATTCTATTCTGTTCTGTTCTGTTATCTTGTCCTGTTCTATTTTGTCCTGTCCTGTCCTGTCCTGTCCTGTCCGTGTCCTATTCCTATTCCTATTCCTATTCCTATTCCTATTCCTATTCCTATACCTATTCCTATTCCTATACCTATTTCATTCCATTCCATTCCCATTTAAAAAGAGAAAACAGTCAAGCATGTGTAAACTACTAAAGATCTTTGCAAGACTGCAATGTTATATAGGTCTAATTTATCTTATTTGGATAAATACAAGCCTTGTGCCTTGAAGAGGTGACAGAGATACAAGCTCTCCTGGGTCTAAAACGGCAAGGACTAA
Organism: Thamnophis elegans; assembly: GCF_009769535.1. Lineage (NCBI taxonomy): Eukaryota > Metazoa > Chordata > Lepidosauria > Squamata > Natricidae > Thamnophis > Thamnophis elegans. The sequence continues at coordinate 161,144,239 of NC_045541.1, forward strand.
AAATGTCAAAATGTGCAGTCTTGGACACCACATTGACTTTTTCAACCTCTGAGATGCCCCTGAAGCCCCTGTGCTATACTGCAGGCCAGACACAATCAAATATCACATTTTTTATTCCGTTGCAACTCCAAGCAATGTATTTACTTTCTCTTCTGAATCTTTTAGCCTTGCATTTTCACTACAGTCACAGTGATTTCTAGTCATTGAAACCTATTGTAGGATAGGTAATATTATGTGTTCCTCTGACTGGTATGTTTACTCAAGTGTGCTGTGGCATTCTTCTTCTGTTAAGAATAAAAACCTTTATTTTTCTAAAAAAAATCACTTAGTACCAGTTTCTTTAAAAAACAAAAGAATAGGAGAAATCATGGACTAGATAGGGGATTTCCTACATGGAAAACAAATGTTCTACTTCTGAGTCACAGCCTTTCCTTCAAGATATCCCAGAGCTATTTTGTCCATTATGCTTCTTTTGCAGTATATCTAATGAATTTTATACAATCCCCTTTTATAGAATCCTACTTTGGACTAAGCTAGATTTAGCTCAGTGGGGTTTCTTTTGAACAGATGTGTATAGTGATATCAAAATAAAATTAGGTTGAATACTACAGATTCATGCATTACATTTGTGTGCCCCTTAAGAAGGAATAATTTCTTCTCTCCAATTTAGGAATAGTAGTTTTTGAGAACCGGTTTTAAGCATTTATATAACCTATCATACCACTAAACCAGGGGTGCTTAGATCTGGTCCGCAGGGCTGCCCTGGAAACAACAAAGGACACGGCGGTGGTGCCTCTGCCCACAAAAAACAAAGCTTGAGAGGGCTGCCTATGGCCCTCTGGGGCTCTGTTTTTGGCCACGATGACTTCTTGCAGCCCTCTGCCAGCGAGCTCCATTTTCACTAGCAGAGGGCTAGCAAAACAAATCATCAACAAAACAAAAGAAGAAATGTTTTCCCGCTTGCATTTGAGCATGCAAGAAGGGACAGGAAAGGGAAAGAGGAAAGAAAAAGAAAGAAAGATGGGAAGAGAGCAATGAAGGAAAAATAAGGAAAGAGGGAAGGAAGAAAAAAGGAGAATGAAGAGGGAGGGAAGGAAGGAAGGAGATTATAATGAGAGTGAGTGAGGATCTGAGGAAAGTCCTACCTTAACACACGTCCCACACAGGGGGCCCTGACACGAGTGATGTCGAGCTGGCCACTCCCACCCTGGCCACACCCACCCTGGCCACACCCACCCTGGCCACACCTACTCCTCCCCCCCAGGTCAAACACAACCCTAATGTGGCCCTCAGTGAAATCGAATTTGACACCCCTGATTTAATCCTTTGCAGATCCGGTCCCATTTCCACCCAGTCAAAATTATTATTTGTTAGTAAAAGTAAAATTCATATTGTTTGTAGTACAATCAAACTTTTTTGAGATGTTGAATAGATACAATGCTAAATCTAATCCCACGAGGTTGCTATAGGGAAGACAGACAGCTGGTCATTTGCATCCTTTTAGAGAGTTGTTGAATCACTTGGAGGTTTACCTGTGTCCTTAGAGTCACCTAAGTAGCGCTCCTGGTTTCTGTAGTCTGCAATTTTTTCTCTGGAAATCAGTTCATATTCCCACAACATTTGAAGGGTGTTTACCCCAAATTGGACAGCTGTCTGCAAAGAATATAAATCCTTCCATTTCTCAGCATCCACTCAGAGCTGAAGAAGTTTCTTGGATGAGAAGTGAAACAGAAAAAAACCCCCAAGAAAGTCCAGTTGCCTCCTGAAAAAGCACCTTTATGTTATAATAGAGGGTTTCTGAACTGGAGAACTGGTCCAGGAACTGGCTGGGGAATTTGGGAAGCTGGAGTCCACACATTCTGAAATTGTTCAGTTTGAAAAACACTGGAGAAGATGGATCATCCATACATTCTCTGAATTAATTCCTTTGGCAAATTAAAAGTGGATTGTGTTGATGGAACAGGGTTCATTGAAGCCCACATAATGATCCAATTTTCCCATATTCCTGCTATTTTATTTTGATTATATTAACAGGGTAGAGAAAGCTTTGCTTGCAAGAATTGTACCAGTGTAGCTGCTGCCATTATTCTTATCCAACAAATAATGGGAAATCAATGTAAATGTAGCACTGCTTTATATTTCAGCTGTACATGCACTGCCATCAAGGAAGTAAGAGTTATGGTTTACCAGTGTGTTGTAGCTCATCCAAGTTATATATGTCAACTGTGCCAGAATGACTTACATGGAATGAACTTCCTTCGCTGAACATAAGGGTAGTGGGAACTTTGTTATATTTGCTTACATTCTCCAGATTTAGCTTCACGGAATGACACCACAGGGACCGCTACAGTTGCCAACAGAGCTGGAATAATTTGCCCTTTGTTGTTTTCAAGTCACAGCTTTCATATCCATTTGTCAGGATAGATTACTGCCTCTTTGCTTGCTTGTTTGGTTGCAGTCTTTCTTCTTTAGCAACCACTATTCAGTTTGTGTCATAAATGAGTCACAATAATTGTGAGCCAAATGCCCATCACTCTAATACAGTGTTTCTCAACCTTGGCGACTTTAAGTCCTGTGGACTTCAACTCCCAGAATCCTCCAGCCAATTGGAGTTCTGGGAGTTGAAGTCCACAGGACTTAAAGTCGCCAAGGTTGAGAAACACTGCTCCAATATGTGATGAAATCTTTCCTACTACAAAGGGTATCTGAGCATGACCAGGAAGATACATAATGCAGGACTGTGAACACATTTGGCTTCCTAACCATCTCTCAATAAGAAACATGGAGACTCCATAGAGCCGTCTGACTAATAATCTCCATTCAATTATCTGCCCCCTTTTAAAATAATCTGCACCAATAAACATTGCTGTCTCAAAACAATGAGGTTTCTAGAGTAATGGGTTAATTTAAAAGCATGCAAACTCAGATGAGGCTCCCTTGGTAGCATTTTGGCAAAAACCTGGCTTATCTAAAGCAACCAAGATATGACATAATTGGCAATAACAACATCAATACAGTATAACTGGGCTCCCGGGAATGCATTAACAGCTGGACAGCACTGAGTGAAGGCAAAGTCATAGCTGATATATCCTTGACCTAGAAAATTATGCCGTTGATGTCTCATCCTAGTACTTGGAGATGTAGATGTTTTGATGAGGAACAACAGACGTTAACTGAATCCTGGACAAGACTGAGTGGCGCTGAGTTTTGGGAATTTTTGTTTCTCTGACTTTACCATCTTTGGTACTGGATGGAATAGCACTGACCTAGGCAGATCAAAAAGGGTGGCTCAGTGGCTAGGACACTGAGTTTGTCGATCAGAAAGATCGGCAGTTCGGCGGTTTGAATCCCTAGCACTGTGTAATGAAGTGAGCTCCTGTTACTTGTCCCAGCTTCTGCCAACCTAGCAGTTCGAAAGCATGTAAAAATGCAAGTAGAAAAATCAGAACCACCTTTGTCAACAGTGTTCCATGCGTCTTTGGTGTTTAGCATGCCAGCCACATGACCATGGAGACATCTTTGGACAGTGCTGGCTCTTCAGTTTTGAAACAGCGATGAGCACCGCCCCCTAGAATCAGGAATGACTAGCGCATATGGGCGAGGGGAACCATTACCTTTAGGCAGATCAAATACATAATCTACAGATCATTCTAGATTCATGATTCTTGCTTGAGGCCTCCAAATGCCCTTGTGGATTCACAAACCTGGTTCCCATTTTGATAACCTTTTGCTCTAGGAAGATATTCCGCTTCTCCAAAAAATATATTGTTGTACTCAATCTAGCTGGAAACCCTGAAGCCTCCAAAATGACCCCAGCCATGAAGTACCTGCTCTATGCATTTGTCAGATTATCTTTTATGAAGAAACCCTTAGACCCTTCTGAGGAAAAGCAAAAATGACTTGGAGAAATTGTTTGGAAAGTCAGTACTGGTTCTGCCTTTCGTCATGTCATAAATAGAGTTATTTAAAGTCAGAGTAATTTCATGTCGCTGTCAGATTTCCCAATTCATATTTCTGAAAGTCACAGCTGTTTCTGACAAGGACAGAAACAGAGGAGGAAAATGCCTCTCTACAGTTCATGAAGGAAGAATGGATTGGAAATGAAACAAATAAGCAGATATTCAATTTCACGGTAAGAAAAATTCATTCCTAGGTGAGAATGGCAGAGTCAAAAGTAGCACACCTTAAGGATTCCATGTTGGTGAGGCCAGATTTTTGGTAGTGCTTTCTTGTAGTTATAACTTGATAATGGAGAAGAGGTAATCACTAGAGTTGTTGGACTTGTCATACATATACAGGGGAGCCCTGGGATTAGGGAATGTGCTTTCAGTTTTTATATTCAGAAATCGTTGCAAATTTGCCAAGACCCATGACTCACTGCGGTATATCAAATGAAAATCTTATGGAAATTGTCAGATAATGAGAATTTAATAGCTGCCAGCTATGTAAGGTTGTAAACTGTAAGCTGATGCAATGAGGATCATTCAGCAATACAGGTATTGCCGGTTTAAGACTCTTGTGGGGTCCACACAAGTCATTTACTGTTTTAAGAGGTGTCTATATATAGGTGGCCATTAGATAGTGTTTCTCTCTTTCTCGCCGTGTATCTCATTTCTCGCCTTGTGTCCGTAGCTGAGTGGTAAGGGATTTATCTCCATGTATATGTCTGTATATATTTGTATATAAACCACTATTAATTGTATAGAGGCTCTGTGTGCTGTGTGCTCTGTTTCGCTCCTTGGTTTATCTCATAATAATAGTCACACTGCCAAACTCCGACAGAAGAAAGGAATGTGTTTGCCATTTGCTTCAGAAGGTACTTCTGTCTTCATCTTATGCTACAAAAGACTCCTATCTAAGTATCTTTTTCTTGAAATAGAACTTCTTACTGAATCACAGAAGTTGTTAAAATCTTGATTGCCATGTTTTGGTTTCATATGATTTGATAACAGTTTGACTTCATTCCGGGCTAGCCTTGGAACAAGAGGTACTTCTGAACTGTCCATGGTGCTGATCACCTGCATTGTTGGGATAGAAGATACTCTGTTCCAGCATCCTTCAGCTCTCACACCTACTTGGCTTGTGCACTCTCAAAATGGGTGTATGTCATTTATCAAGATGCAACACATCCCCCCGCACCCCTGGCTTTTATTCAAATGTATTTTGGCTTTAGAGTCATATGCCTTCTCATGAAACTTTGTGTACGGTTCAAGAGCCACCTTCAAAATTGTCATAAAATCACAATTTAAATGAAATGAAAGTAAAATTATTTAAAAATATGGGCAATAATCTTATTAATTATATTTATTCAATTAGATGAATTAAAGTGGCAAAAAAGGAAGTAAACAAGAAGAATTTGATTATATATTATATATGTTTATTTTATATCTTTGTCATATTGACTTCTTAGAGTGCAGTTCAAGGATAAGTGTAGACCTTGACCAATCTCTTTCTTGCTCTCTCCCTCTCCCCTCTCTCAGATTTAACCTATAATTCATAATTCAAAAATAATTTGCTTTTAAAAGACATATTGGTAATGCATATTTCAATGTGCATATTTCCCCAAAGTATCACTTAAATGTGCATTTTAAAATGAATTTTGGTTCAGTTAAACTTTTGAGAACTTTTATTTATTTTATTTTATTTGTTATGCTCTATTTCAAAGATAGATTCCAGTATTTCATATAGAAGTTCACAGAAATTGAAATTTTCAAAATATTCCTGCTTTCAACCCTATACACATGTACATACATAGAGATAACATTGTTAACAATATTTAATCACTGACTAGTCTCAAGGCACATACGGATAGTATGAGATTTTCAGAAAGCAGCTAAACAATTTAGGTAGAGAGAAATTGGAAGAGTCAAAGACTTGTCAGTAGGTGAGGAAGAAATATAACTGGGGGAAATAATTTTTACAACCCTGGAGCAGGGCACAAAAGACATTATATTTTGTTTCAGTGTGTTACTTCTTCCCCCCTCCATTTGCCAAGCATCTATCCAGAAGCAATATCAACTGAATCTCTGACTCATTTCTTTCCTGTGCCTGTTTATATTGTGATTTTCCAGACCAGCTTCCTGAACTTATATCTATATCTGGCCAGTTTCAAGATGCAAGAGAGTTTTTTTATACATGGTGGTTCAAATGCATATCCTTTTCTTCTTCCTCGTTCAGTAAGTCAAAAAATTCTTTATATGATGCCTATTAGCTTTGAAAATGATCAAGTGGCCTGAAAAGTACTGGTCCCCACCTTGCTTTTGATTAAAAAAAAATCTGGATGGAATTTCAGGCTTTTCCATCAGTTTTTTTCCCCTTTCATATGTTCTACCTGAAAGCTTTCCTGGCTAATTCCTTGCAGACTGGGACAACCACAGATAAACAAAAGAATCATATGAACTTTTAATTGTCCTCAGATGGAATTTTGTATAAGATAAATAAAAAAGTCAAAATATCTGGTGATGACATGGGGAAAAAAACCCTTTAAGATTGGCAATATTTCAGTAGGCCAAACATTAAAATATAAAGTGCAAGAGTTTCCAAGAAGTTTCCAAGATATCCTCAGTAGGCCAGATGACTAAATGCTCAATGGAACTTCCGGTTCACCCAGCTGATCTGAACCAGCTGAATCCCACCACTGTCTTTAATTCGGAAGATGTATCTATTGATCCTTTTGAACTGATGAGTTTGCTCAAAATAGAATTATCAATTTCTGTTTCTCTATTTCTAACAGTCCCAATTAAAGAACACCCTCAAATATATTTAATTTTTTACGGGCTTCATATATGCAATCCTGTGGATGTTTGTGGATTGTTCTCTGTAGAAAACACAGAGAATGTCTATGAAGATTCTCAGTCATCCAAGTCATGGTTGTCCCAAAGGTGCTTTTTCAAGAGGCAACTCGACTTTATGGTTTTTCTTTGAAGATGTTTCGCTGTTGATCCTTGATTGAGTTCCAGCCCCACTAAGGTTGAGTGTATGTTGTGTTCTTTTAACTTCCTTTGTCTTTGTATTTTAATTTTTTAAAATATTTTAAAACTGTTTTTATGTAAGCCGCCTGGAGTCCTTCGGGATTGGGCGGCATACAAATTAAATTTTGAATCTTGAATCTTGCTTCTCATCCAAGAAGCTTCTTCAGCTCTGACTGGATGGTGGGAACGGAAGGATTTATATTCCTTGTAGACAGCTGGTCATTTGCATCCTTTTAGAGGGTCATTGAGGCCACTTGGAGGTCTGTCTGTGTCCTCAGGATCACCTGAGTAGTGCAAATGTATGTGGCGCTTTCTTGGAACTTCTGAAAGGAGTGTGTTGTAGACTGGAGATAGATGATGTCGTATTATCTATCTCCAGTCTAGAAGGAACAATCTCTAATGTGTGATATGATTGGATGAGTGACTAATGTGATGCTACTGTAAAATGCATTTCTGCATGTAAAACAAAACAAATCCGATACCTAATAAGCATTTCGTCTATTATAATTTGTGTTAGTTTTGCAAACTTCCAAGGTTGTCCTTGTAATGTAGAATGGAAAAACCTAATTTAAATAAAATATTGTGCAAGGTGAAAGCTATCACATTAAGGAATAGACTCATCTACCTTTCTTCAATCAGTCAATTTTAGTTACAGCCGAACGGCACCAATGCAAGACTATCTAATTATATTATTTTTCTCTGAAATTTCTTTTTAAGTATGGGCAAACATCCCCATCTGTTTGCACAATGGCTTAAACAAATCTGTCACTTTTTAGGATTTGATCACCTACAGTATTTTCATTCATCTGTTTGCCAGGTTTGAATTGCAGACATTTGAGGACAGGGTCAAAAATGTAGCTTATCTTTATAATTTCATCTTTCACTTTCACCATCTCAAAAATGGTCAGAATGAAATGTAACGAACTGAAGGGGAAATGCAGTCCTTATTAAATGTAAACTGATTTTTGTCTAAGCAATAATATCAGAAAAAAAAAAGAAAGCATTTTTTTTTTACCTTGGTTTAGACGTGGGTTTGAGCTTCTTGCTATTTTTATCCTTCACGCACTGGATAATTGTAAAGTTCCATAAAACATTCCCTCTTGTCTTTGCAGTAACTTTCCAATTTCTTTATTAGTAAAAATGGGGGAGGGGGAGCAAAATCCAAACTTCCACCGTTCTTGACAGCCCTCTAGAGAGAAACAAAAGAATTTAATTTCCTCGCTGTGTCTAATGCACAGTTAAATTCTACAGTGAATGAACCTATTCATCAGGACAACCCAATGTGAAAATTAGCGGGGTGACATCTGCAAATGTGGGGGAGGGGAGGAGGAGGAAGAAAGCTCTTAAAAAAGATCTTTGGGGGTGGGAGATCGTGAAGTGAGGCTCACCCACTTGAAATACGATGCACTACAAGAATCAGGTAATCAGAAGGAACATGCAGTAACATCTTGCCTGTCAACGACTTCTTCAGCTTCAACCACAATAATACGCGGGCAAACAATCAATACAAACTCAAGATAAACAGCTTCAAACTCAATTGCAGAAAATACGACTTCAGCAACAGGGCGGTCAACGCCTGGCATTCTCTACCCCACTCCGTTGTTACAGCCTCAAACCCTCCCATCTTTAATCTCAAACTGTCTACCATGGACCTCATCCCATTCCTAAGAGGTCCGAAAAGGGGGCGTGCATAAGTGCACCAGCGTGCCGACCAGTGGTGGGATTCAAAAAAATGTTTACTACCGGTTCTGTGGGCGTGGCTTTGTGGGTGTGGTGTGACTTTGTGGACATGGCAGGGGGAGGTTACTACAAAATCCCCACTCCTATCACACTAACCTGCTTTCCAGCTCCGTTCCCTTGTTCAGGGCAACCAAAGATCAGCTGGGAGGCTGGGAGGCAGTGAGTGGGGTGGGTGGTGGGACAGCCTATTTGCCGGTTCTCTGAACTACTCAAAATTTCCGCTACCGGTTCTTCAGAACCTGTCAGAACTGGCTGAATACCATCTCTGGTGCCTATTGTACCTGTCTTACTGTCCCCATTTTTCTGTTTTTACTTCCTTTGTTCATGTTTATGTTCATAGCCATACTTGTTATCTTGTACAAATACAGTAGCAGGTCTCTTATTGAAATCCCCCCCCCCCCCGGTCCAGCTTATCCATTTTTCAACAAATCCAGGTGGAAGACTAGAAGAATCTTGACTTACAACATTTCATCCAGTGACTGAAGTTACAACAGGAGTGAAAAAAGTGACTTATGACTGTATTTCACACTTATGACCGTTGCAGACTCCCTGTGATCACGGGGATCAAAATTTGGATGCTGGGCAACTGGTTCATATTTACGACAGCTGCGGTGTCCCGGGGTTGTGTGGATCCCCTTTTGTGACCTTCTGACAAGCAAAGTCAATGGGAAAGCCAGATTCATTTAGCAACCATGTTACTAACTGAACGGCTGCAGTGATTCACTTAACAACTGTGGTGAAAAGGTCGTATAAATGGGGCAAATTCACTTAACAAATGTCTCACTCGGCAACAGAAATTTTGGGCTCAATTGTGGTTGTAAGTCAAGGACTACCTGTAGGAAATACCCATTGAGGTTTCACCTTTCTATGGACAAATTTGGCCTTCAACTAGAAGTCCAAAAATCCAGAATGACTTCTTTTTGCTTGGGTTCTGCTGAAGTCTCTTTCACTAGGCCCTCAACAGCTTCCAGTCATTGAAACAGAACTTCCATAACATCACTCATGATATTGGATTGAGATGAATAAAATAGAATAATAGAGTTGGAAGGGACCTTGGAGGTCTTCTAGTCCAACCCCCTGCCTAGGCAGGAAACCTTATACCATTTCAGACAAATTGCTATCCAACATCAGACTTCCAGTGTTGGAACATTCTAAACTTCTGGAGGCAAGTTGTTCCGTTGATTAATTGTTCTAACTCTCAGGAATCTTTTCCTTAGTTCTTAGTTGCTTCTCTCCTTGATTAGTGATATCTGAGTGACATCCTGTCATCCCGATGTTAACTCAACCCAAACTTTCAGATGAACTCATCAGAAGTTTCATGTAGACCAGGGGTATCAAACTTGCATTGTCACAGCATCGTCAAGTGATATATCATGACTCCCTCCCTTTGCTAAACCAGGCATGGGTGTGGTCCAGTGTGTGATGCAAACGCCCCATGGCTTGCAAGTTTGACAGTCCTGATGTAGATGTTAAACTGGAGGGCAGAAATATTGAGCTCTCTAGCGCCTCAGAAAAGAGGGGCTATAGGCTGGAGTTCTCTCTGCCTTTCACCTCTGACTGGTACTAATCCCAGAAGATGATCCCAGAAGATGAACACCGTGTTGCGCATCTCAAAGTCCCAGAGTACACCCAGAGGGATACCATGATTGATATCAGAAATCAAGAAAGTCAAGAAGAGCAAAGATGTATGTACCATCCTGCTCCTACCAATGGTCAACCAAGAATACAATCAATACCACTTGTTTCCAAAACCCAGGCCTTATCCTTGACCAAAAGCAGACAATCAACCCAATCTTTTATTTTCCCAGTGGCTAAGGCTTTCAATCAGGAAGTCGGCAGTTCAGTGGTTTGAATCCCTAGTGCCACTAGGAGTGAGCTCCCGTTACTTGTCCCAGCTTCTGCCAACCTAGAAGTTTGAAAGCATGTAAAAATGCAAGTAGAAAAATAGGAACCACCTTTGATAGGAAGGTAACAGCGCTTTGTGCACCTTTCGTATTTAGTCATGCTGGCCACATGACCACGGAGATGTCTTCAGACAGTGCTGGCTCTTTGGCTTTGAAACAGAGATGAGCACTGCCCCTTAGAGTGGGGAACAACTAGCACATATGTGCAAGGGGAACCTTTATATATACCTTTTGAGGATAACAATCCTACAAAATTCAAATCGACTGGGGATATAGACGTCTGTGGGACCAGATGGGAAATGAAATGTAGTAGACACCAAGAATGCACATGGGGGAAGCCCACTTGGGATTGCTCTGAAACAAAATTTGTCTTGAGAGTTCAGGAAAGTTCAGGAAAAATAGAAATCACTTGTGCAAAGTCCATAAGCATAAGTTGTCTTGAGTTTCAGTTGTCATTTCTGTTCATTCTTATTTTAGTACTTCAGTCTGGTGTAGTAGGTTTGTGTAAAAGGGGGCTTCCTTTTGATAAAAGGATTTTTGTCAAGCATCAATTTGAAAGCCCTTTGCAAGGTAACAACACCATCTCCCATTTCTAGTGAATGAACTGCTGTGTTGCATCACCTCATTTCTTGGGCATTTTCACTTTTTAGATGAATCTCCGGTGCATGTGCTGAAACCTCTTCTGATGTCCCAATTAACCACAGGAAGTGTGAGGAAAATTCTCTACTTTTTGCAGTGCATGATGGAACTGCCAGCTGAAACTTTGATGCAGCTAATAGCATCACCTCTGTGCCTGGAGGAGGTTAATTGCATCACTTTTAGGGTGTGAAGTACCTCACTGAGACAAAACACAGCTGTTTTGCACACCCCTGTTGCGCACTCCTCCATTTTGCATGTTACCCATCTTTAGGATTTTTAAATGGCACCAGACACCAACTTCAGGAATAAATAAACCCTTATCAGGTGTGACATTTGAGAGAGAGCTTCATGCTTATTCTTGGAAGCAGAGTACATAATTATATCATGAAGCTATGTGAGATTGGTGTTCATTAATCTGGGAGTGCAATTTTACCATCTGGGAGAGAGTGCCATCTAATAACCAGGGGTTGCAGTGGACTGCACAGTGATGGGGTGGATGGAGGAGAACTGACCTGACCCAAAGCTCTGTAGGGAGGATTAATTCCAAAAATGTTGACTTTGATGTCTGTTGCTTTTTCTTTGCTTCAAGAATGGTTGCAGGAACTGGGCATGGCTAGTCTAGGGAAGAGAAGTGATAGCAGTGTTCCAATATTTGAAGGGCTGCCACAGAGAGGAGGGGGTCAATCTATTTCCCAAAGCTCCCAAAGGCCAGACAAGAAATAATGGAAACTGATCAAGGAGTGGATTCAACCCTAGAAATGAGAAATTGTCTGACAGTGAGAACAATCAACCAATGGAACAGAAGTTGCCTTCAGAGGTTGTTGGAGCTTCACCACTGGAAGCTTTCAAGAAGAGACTGGACTGCCATCTGTCAGAAATGGTGTAGAGTCTCCTGCTTGGGGATGGGGTTGGACTAGATGACTTACAAGGTCCCTTCCAACTCTGTTACACTGTTAAAACTACATCTTATCCTTCATCCAAATATTGTCAGTGAATAGTGGTTTTTAATAGTGCTTAAGGAAGAAATGATTACATGCAGGTGAAGTAATGAAGCATTGCTTTTGAGTCTCAGCCTCACCTCTTTGCAAATCCCAGCATATCTATGTGCATCTCTCAGCAGCTCTATCTCTGCCTCAGTTTACCTCTCTATCTCTCTGAATGTTCATTTCAGAGCCCTAGTCCTCCTTTACTACCCAAAACTTTTAGTTTTTCTTATCAATAATTGTTAAGTCAACCTTGACTCCTAAGGACTGAAAGAGTCCATGCAGGGTTCTTGGCAAAATTTCAGAAATGGTTTGTCATTGCCTCCTACCTAAGCTGAGAGAGTAGCTAGTCCAAGGTCACCCAGTTGGCTTTTATTGTCTAATATGGGAGAAAAACTCAGGTTTCTGACCAAATGCCTTTATCGCTACACAAAACTGCTATTTGTATCATTATACTTGGGTTGAAACATTTAATGATGTCAGAAGAAATAATATTTACTTTGATTCATAACATATAGTGGTGTATCTCAAATTTGTGTGTTTCTGGTGTGTTTGTATTATTAATCCAATAATTATGTTAGCTGCAAAATTCTGGGAACTGAGGACTTAACAAATCTGATGTCAATTTTTAGTCTTCTATTGTTGCTTACACTTGGGAAAAAAGTAGAATTTGATAAAATACATATCAAGAAACATGTTTTCGCATTTTACAAAAAGTACATTTTCTAGTGTTCTGTGTTCCTTTTGCTTGAGCAAAGGAGAATTATTATTTTTAGTGGTGCCATATTATAATTTCTGGGTTTTTTTTTCATAGCAATGTACTTTTTACAGATTGATTTACAAGGTTGAGTGAAAAAGGTTATATATGAAAGATACATTTCCATTTATGTAACTTTGTGAAAACAAGTTGCTTCTCTTTTAGGTTCATTATTTGTGTGTATGTGTGTTTGTTTGTTCTTTATTATATCATTTTACATGCAGGCATTCTCTCAAAGATGCTCAATGCCCATGCAAGTGAAAATGATGTACATAAATGTCAGCGAGGTGAAGAATTTAGCTCCATGTTTACAAGCTAAAAAGCAATAAATACAAGGAAATGCTCAGGGAGGAGAGATATATTTAGTAAGGCAAGAATTAAGATGCATTCATAAACAGAATGCACCAGAAACAAATGGAAATGATCCTTTAACCTTTATTTCCATTCACACTGTTTGATCAGAAAGTCAAAGTAACTTTGTTATTGTTCCATTCCTAAGCAAAGAAGGGAACATTTTGCTTCACAATCACATCTGTAGACTGTTTATCCAAAGCCACAAAGAAACACTGTGAAATATTTGGAAAGTGCCCTGAACCAGCTGTAGATTGATCGTTTGAGTTCCCTGCTGATCTGTTTGTTTATGCAATTGATAAGACTTTGCTTTTATTACAAATAGGCAATCAAGCTTTTGAAGGAAAAAACCCCTGCTGAAATCAATCCTATTGAACATAATTTCAGACTTAATTATGCTCTGGAAAGCTGTTCCTGCACACAGTGCCATATCTGTAGATACCCACAATGTTCCACAAAAACATGTGCCTTTGAGTTACAAGGGATTGAACTAGGCTTCCCCCGTGTCGTACTTCTGAGTCGGGAATATGAATTGTGGAAAATATTCTTGAAGACACTGCTGCCCCAAACTCAAACAAGTTGTGGATTAATCCCAAAACAAACTCTTCAGAATTTAGAGAACAGTTCTTTCATGCTGTCCCACTGCAGTGAATGAGACTGGGAAACTGAAGCTCAATCCAACAGGTATCTACCATGAGCCATGGTGGTACAGTGGGTAGAGTGCAGTACTGATGGCTGCTTCTGTTGCCTGCCGGCTGCCTGCAGTTTGGCAATTCAGATCTCACCAGGCTCAAAGTTGACTCAGCCTTCCATCCGTCCAAGGTGGGTAAAATGAGGACCCAGATTGTTGGTGGCAATAGGCTGACTCTGTAAACCGCTTAGAGATGGCTGTAAAGCACTGTAAAGCAGCAGATAAGTCTAAGTGCTATCTTCAGAAAAACTGATCTACTCATACAACACTAGATGAATCAAAGGTTTGACTTTGTGTAAGGACACATCTTCTCTTTTTAATCCTGAGGATTTACAATGTTGTAAGGGTGATGCAGAATTCTCGAGTAATCCAGAATAAAACAAATGTTAATTAAACCTGTCACAGAGGGGATGTATTTCAGGACTGAGAAAATTTAAAAGAACTTATCAACAGTATTCTTTTCAGTGGACAATGGCTACTGTTTTATGCTAGATGTTTTCATTCTAGTAAATATTGAAAAGTATTTCTCTTTTAATAAAATTGTGTGTGTGTGTGTGTGTGTGTGTGTGTGTGTGTGTGTGTGTTTGTGTTCCCCAGAGACCATCTTTCTCTCTCAGTTCCCTGTATCCTTAGAACATTGTGTGCTAAAAACAGGCCAGCCAGTTATGGAGAAACAAATGAGAAAGCTGCACTTCCAGCAATTTATTCTTTGCTGTTCCTTATTACATGGTGTTAAGACAATCTCATTAGTATGGATCCGTATTAGCTCTTCCTCCTTAGGCTTGCATGCATGGGAGCAGAGGCAGCTTTTGCATACGTCCCACTTTGAAAAGGATCAATGCTCATTTGTAACCAATAGGCAGTTTTGTTTATTTAGTGCAGGAAAGACTTTGACAGCATTTCCATTGTCACAGTTAATTACATCACAACAGATGAGACTCTTCCCCTGGAATGGAAGTGTGGCCTGTCTCATTTGAAGGGGAAGGAAGAGGAAAGTATGATCATTAAAAGGAAAACCTTCCGCCTGGCTCGCCTATCTTTCTAGCACAGTGCTAACCCTGAAAGAGGGAAATTGCTTTTCATCTTACAGCTAAGAGGGAAATCAGTCTCTTCTCTCCTTCTTCTCATTTTATGGTGAGGTAGATCAATCTCAGAGAAGATAAATGGGATATATTTTATTTAAAAATAGGAACAACAGCCAATGAAAGGCAAAAACACTTATTTTGCTTTAAGTAGTTGCATGTAGAACATCCAGAGGCAAAGAAAATAAAATATATATATGAAATTAATCCAAACACAGACATCATCTGAAAATTATGTCCAACAGAAATATATATCTATATCTATATCTATATCTAATCTATATCTATATCTATATCTATATCTATATCTATATCTATATCTATATCTATATCTATATCTATATCTATATCTATATCTATATCTATATCTATATCTATATCTATATCTATATCTCTGAGCAGATCACAGAATGCATCGATCTGCTTCTGTCAGCCCCAATAGATACACCAGACCATGAAATCAATAACCCCACAGAAAGTTCAAAATTACCTTTATTGAAATGGACTGCTATAGCAGAATTTTGTGAGTCTGATTGTTCTATAATTCTTCTTATATTTTTATAATTCAATAAATAAGGAGATGTTTTTTTCTGATCTGGTTCCAAATGTTATCTGGATGTTCTGGGCTTAAAAAAGTGTTCAAGCTCCCTTGCCTTGGCAATGAGTCCCACATGTCTCCATCAAGATCATACTCCTTACTCTCTGTAAGGTAAAGGTTCCCCTCACATATATGTGCTACTTGTTCCCAACTCTAGGGATCAGTGCTCATCTCCATTTCAAAGCCAAAGAGCCAGCACTGTCTGAAGACATCTCCGTGGTCATGTGGCCAGCATGACTAAACACCGAAGGTGCATGGAATGCTGTTATCTTCCCACCAAAGATGGTTCCTATTTTTCTACATACATTTTTACATGCTTTCGAATTGCTAGGTTGGCAGAAGCTGGGACAAGTAATGGGAGCTCACTCCATTATGCGACACTAGGGATTCAAACTGCTGAACTGCTGACCTTCTGATCGACAAGCTCAGCATCTTAGCCACTGAGCCATCCGGTTCCACTGTGGTGGCTCATTGTTACTCTCTATACATACCAATATAAAATAAATTCTTATATAAAAAAGCTCCATCTTGCATAAAACACCAAAGAATTGGATTGGGCTTGTGTACCACAATAATCCCCAGAATATAAAGCATTGATTAGGAGACCCAGAAAAGAAAAACTTAGCACAGTTCTTAGCTAACTTTTTCTAATTTTCAGAGAATTGGTGTCATTTGAAAAGGAAAGGTGCTTAAATCATGGTTCTTTCCTACATCTCTAGGTGTAACATTTTAAGGACATCTTTGGAGTTTAGATGAGCCGTTTAAAGAATGATGTGGGAAATGAACCAGATGCTTTCTATCGGGGAACCATACCCAGCCATAATTTCCCCCCATAGGTCCGCATGATCAAGCATTAATTGGTTCTACAGAAGGAAATATTCTGCTCTGCTGTGAATAACAATAACATGGCTCCCAGCCTTCTTCCTTAATTTATTTGTAGTGCACAAAAGCTGTCTTTTTTAAGAAAAGCAGAAGTAAATCAAAATGAGATCTCTGTGATCAGCTGGAGACCTGAGTCTTGCATGACCAAACTCAATGATTAGTAGTTAAACCAGATATTGTTTCATTTCTCAATAAACTGTGAAAGGTAGTCAACAAACAAGAAGGAATCAGTCTCTAGCTAAGAATGTAAAGGGGTGGGTTCCGGCAGGAACTACTGCTGGTTTGCTCGTGGGTGCGCGTATAAGGAAGAAGTGTTCTTATACAACTGAAAAACAAGATGGTGCTGCTGATCGCGCCACCTGGGGAACTGGTTCGGAGGCATAGCAGGCCTGGGCTGCTGCCAGTTTCAGCGACCCAGGCTTCCAAACTACTACCGGTTCGGCTGAACCAGTCCGAACTGGTAGGAACCCACCACTGAGACTTAGTGATAATGAGAAGGCTCATTTTAAATCCCTTCTCTTAGGGATGATCATAGAGTTGATTTTTTTTTCACTTGCATACCCCGTTCTTTGGGATAATTATTCTCCCATGATCGGACCAATTCCACCCTGTTGATCCCCATGAAAGCTCTTAAAATCTGTCTTTTAAAGAGACGGATTTTTAAAAAGAGAGATCTGAAAGCTGAGCTAATGTGAGCCATGACATCTCTCACCCGAAATTATGGTTTGTGTTTTGATGTTGGCAATGGAGTAATTTTTTGTAATTTTCCTTACAATTTTTAATAATTATTTCTGTATTTTCTTTTTCTTTTTAATCTTTTTTTGGGGGGACATGAATGTTCTCCCTTCAAACTATTGGTTTATTTTTTCCTTTATACTCTTGTGCCTCCACTTTTGCTTGGGCAAAGATGTGATGTGAACTCAGATGTTAAAAATATATGGTTAAGAACAGTGATAAAAATGACCTCCCACACAAATTACTCCCTTCCTAACCCTTCAGACTGAGAAAATGTGTTGGGATGAAACCTTCTAGAATTCCAGGTAGCACAAAATTCATTTACTATGAATTTTGGAGTTAAAGGCTAATCTATACTGAAGGCACCAAGCTGGGGAAGGCTGATTTTGTGACTCCGGAAAGGATTTAAATTTAGGCTTCTGTCAGAACTAGAGAAGTAGAGGAGGGAATGAAAACCTAGATTAAGCGTTATATGTGGCTATCCTACAGAGAGAACACTGACCTTAAATTTGCCTGAGCTGTCTGTCTGTTGAACTATTACCTTGGAAGAAAGGGTGGCTATTTTAAATATGTATTTCTTATCATTCAATGCACTTGAAGTGAAGTAAGTATAGAGATAAGTTCCTGGAAGCTTCTCTTCAGTGTCTCAATGGATAAGTCTTCTGGGATAATGTTATTCTGTTATTCTACCTACAGGGCTGAGCTAAAAATAGAAGAGGCAGCGTGTTACTTTCTGAAGAGGAAAAAATGTTGAAAATAGGGCATGATTTCCCTTCATAGTAATCACACATTCTCTCTCTCTCTCTCTCTCTCCCCTCTCTCTCTCTCTCCCCTCTCTCTCTCTCTCTCTCTCTCTCTCTCTCACACACACACACACACACACACACACACAAACACACAAACACACAAACACACAAACACCACAATTGGCAAAGGATACAATTCAGCCTGAAATTTTTAACATAAAGCGATTTACACAAACACTTCACAAGGTGATATAGAATTGCACCAAAATGCCACACAATGACGCATCATTCGAAAGGGCTTGGAAATAAATGTGTGAGGCAAATATTTATATTGATATTGAAGACCATTTTCAAGCACCAGGGAAATCAGGCGATCCAGCCTTTTTAGATATGTATAAAGATTTATTACAAGGTTAATCTCTGTTCAAGACTCTGAATGGTTAGATTTGGCTGTCAGTAAGTGGGCTGGACTTAGATCTCTTGTGGGTGCTTGAAGAAACTCATAATTGATGATACATTTGACTCCTCCCTTGGGCTCTACCTAGTCACCTCCTACATGATTCATAACATGTAGAAAGAAGAGGGGGTCAAATTATTCTGCAAACCACTGGAGGATAGGACAAGAAACAATGGTTGGAAACTAATCAAAGTGAGAAGCAATCTGGAAACGTCCTAACAGTGACTTCCGGTTTGCTCGTAGGGTGGTTTTTAGTCCTCCGGAGGCTTCCCTGAAGCTTCCTGAAGGTCCCTGAAGCCTCCGGAGGGCTTAAACCGACCCTATGAGCAAACTGGATGTCCATTCCCGAACTTCCGGTTTGCCCATAGGGCTGATTTTTTTGTGCTCTTGAAGCTTCAGGGAAGCTCCTGAAGTCTCCGGAGGGCCTCTGGGGATGGGTGGGTGGGTGGGTGGGGGTGGCACTTTTTGCCCTCCCCAGGTTCCTATAAAGCCTCTGGAGCTTGGGGAGGGCGAAAAATGGCTTTTTAAAAAAGCTGAATTCAGCTGGCCAGTGCATGCATGTGCGCTGGCCAGCTGACAGGGCAATACCTCACGTGCCTTGACAAATGGCTCCGCATGCCACCTGTGGCACCCATGCCATAGGTTCACCATCCCGGAACTAAACAGTCATTTGCCTGAAATTCTATAGGTTCTCCTGCTAGAGCATGGGGCTGGGGTATTCTATTTAGTCCTACTGATTCTATTCTATTCCATTCCATTCCCTATCCCCCCCCCCCATCCCTCTATCCCCCTATCTACATTCCTTATTCTATTTTGTTCTATTCTCCAACATCCATTTCATCCAGGAAAGTTCTAGTATGCTCATGTGGATATGAAAGGGGAATTCTTTGAATCAATACTTGATCCATCTTGAATCTCTTGATCTAGAGAAGATGCAGATTGCTTCATTTCTAAATAATTTATATATTATCTCTTTTTTCTTTTTTTTCTCTTTCTTCCCAGTATAATTTGACTGTACCTCCTGCTGTGGCAGTGAGGTTTAGACTTGTTTGAAGTACATTTGTTTGGGAAGAGTCAAAATTAGACAAGTAGCCATAAAACATTGAAACTTGTTACCTAAAACTGGAGCCCAGCCACTAAATATCCACAGAAGAGTTACGAAGGTACAGAAATACAGATGGTACAGAAATTGTAACTTGCTTTCTTCTCCACAGGCCTTCTGTTTATGAAGATATTGCTGGTGGGGGGGAAATGGTTTTCATGAACTATGCCAAAATCTAAATTTTCCCAAGATATATTGTTTAATTGATTGGTGTTCAAAAATTATTGCCTGGTGAAAGCTGGATTCTTTTATCCTTTTATCCCAGGTTATCCCACCTTGCTTATGGAGAACAAACCACTGCATTAAGATTAAAAAGAAAATGAAAATACATTTAAAATGTATTGAAATAATAGGCAAATGAAAACAGAAAAAAATGCAATAACATGGACCATACATCTAAAGTTTTACTAAAGAGGACATTGAAAACATATCTAGGTATCATTGATGACAACATTATTAATAAAAATTAATCAAAATTAATTTTGTCCATCTTACCACAAGATTACTTTATATTCATTCAGAACCATTCTCTACTTAAGTCTTAAAAAGCATTTTAAATATCTACACATTAAACCTTCAGTGGAGGCTCAGAATTTCTAGAGGGTATGCAAACGTAGATGAATGAGTCACAAAGTTATTGAATGAGGTTTTGAAGAAGAAGGATGTCCTCATTGTCTATGGTATCCCCACCAGATGGATTCTCAACTGGTTGACCAACCATACTCAGTGAAGAGTATGTCCTCAGTCGAACTAAATCTACATGGAGAGAAGCATGCAGTGATGTACCTCAAAGTTCTAAGTTAGGCCCAGTACTTTTCAACATTTTCATAAGTGATCTAGATGAGAGAATAGAAAGGGAATTCATCAAATGTACAGACAACACCAAGCTGGGGAGAATAACTAGGATTTCAGAAGGACCTGAACAGATGTGAACACTGGGGCCTATCCATCAAAATGCAAGGGAAAAGTAAAGCCCTAAATATAGACAAAACAAAAACTCAAATCCACAGATATAAAGTAGATGGAATCAGGCTGATAAGGGGTCTGGAGGCTAAATTGCATAATGAATGATTGAGGCAACTAGGTATGTCTAGAATAAGAAAGATAAGTACTAGGGGTGATGTCAGGTGTGCCTCCTTCAATAATCAAGAAAGAAAACTCCCAACTCCTTTGTTTGTGGAATTAAATATACTTTTACTGGTTATGAAAGATAGCAGCGAAATAAAAGCAAGATCTGAGCCAAAAAGGCACATATGTGTACATATCAAATGTTTGCCCAGCATCCACCCCCCAATTACCCCAACCCAATGACCAATCTGCGACTCCCAAAGGTGTCATGTGGGGTGCATCTTCAAAAACCTCATTCAGATGGTATGCAGAGATGGTTGACCTTGACCAAGTCCAAATACAGGCCATCAGCATGCACAGAAGATGGTAAGAACCAAACTCCCTTCTGATAACTCCTCCATCACCATAAATTCCCCAACCCAAATACCTCAAGCCCCTCCCTCCCCGTTTCTATGGCAGCTGATAGCAAGCAAGAGAAGTAGAGGTTGACAGGTGATATGATAGCTGTCTTCTAGTACTTGAGTGACTATCAGAGAGAACAAGGGATTGACCCATTTTCCAAAGTCCCTGAGGGCAGGACAAGAACATATGGAAGAACATCAAAAAGAGATTCAACTTAGAACTAAGGAGAAATCTCCTGACAGTGAGAACAATTAATTAGTGGAACAGCTTCCCTTCAGAAGTAGTGGGTGTTGGATCACTGGAGGTTTTGAAGAAGAAATTGGAGTGGACAGCCATTTGTCCAGAACAGTATAGAGTCTCCTGCTTGAACAGGAGGTTGGACTAAAAGACCTCCCTTCTAAACCCATTATTCTATATTCTAAGGAAAGTCAACTAAAAGTCAACTAATAGAACTAATAGAACAATCTGCATATTGAGGAAAGAATCTGAAGGCCTTGGTTTAGGAGTAATCTAACAGCTTGTCTTCCTAGAACCAGGAAAAAATCAATCAGTCTTTTTAGAAATACGTTTTGGTGATAATAGCATGTTATGCTTCTTTTGGCCACCATATTACTACATTTACTTCCAAATTTAATTAGTTGCTACTTCTTTGGAACCCATTGACTGCTGGTGATATCCTAAAATCTACCAATTAAATTAACACTGTAGAGGTAAATTGATAGCCCCACAGCTTTCCAGTTTCTTTAATCTCGGCTTCTTAATCGACTTTCTCACATCTGGCCTTGCCCTTCATATAATAGGTTTGATCTTTCCAAATATTCCTTTTTTTCATCAAGCACATCCCCCCCTGCTCACTAGATTGCCTAGGTAAAAATGTACTTTTCACAAAGATTCACAAACTCACTCTCTAAGAAAAGAGATTACAAATAAAATTAATATTGAACAATATAACAAAGCAAAATATAGATCTATGGGGACTTAATACATATTGATTCTTACAGCTATATTGCAAAAGCAATGAAAGGTAATGCTAGCTTAGCAAGTAACTGAAGCTAGAATACGTCATATTTGTATCTCTTGTGTTCTGTTAAATACTTTTTACATCGAAGTACTACATTAGAATAGCACAATGTGAGAATAGTAATGATATAACAATGTTAACACAAATTAATGTATTTAAAAGCAATATAAATACTTAATACTTCATCTAGTTATTTGTAAGAATAACCAGTTCTAAACCCCTCCTTGGATCATAAAATTGTAGGGCTGGAAGGTATCTTGGAGGTCTTTTATTCAAACCCCTGCCCAAGGGAGAAGTCCTTATATCATCCTGGACAAATGATTTTCTATTTTTTTTCTTGAAAACCTCAAGTGATGGAGCATCCAGAGCCGAGGTTCAAATCTCACCAGGCTCAAGGTTGACTTAGCCTTCCATCCTTCCGAGGTGGGTAAAATGAGGACCCAGATTGTTTGGGGCAATATGCTGACTCTGTAAAACCACTTAGAGAGGGCTGTAAAGCATTATGAAGTGGTATATAAGCCTGTGCTATTGCTATCCACAAAAATGATAACTTGCCTGGAGGTTAAATCATATACAATAATACAATAACAGAGTTGGAAGGGACCTTGGAGGTCTTCTAGTCCAACCCCCTGCCTAGGCAGGAAACCCTATACAATTTCAGACAAATGGCTATCCAACATCTTCTTAAAGACTTCCAGTGTTGGGGCATTCACAACTTCTGGAGGCAAGCTGTTCTGCTGATTAATTGTTCTGTCAGGAAATTTCTCCTCAGTTCTAAGTTGCTTCTCTCCTTGATTAGTTTCCACCCTATACTGTACCTGTGTATTTTGTTTTTCTTACCTAAATGTAGAACCTTACTCTTTTCACCATTGAATTTCATATGATGAACAGCTACAGGAATTTGGTATGTTTGGCCTAAGGAAGAGAAGGCTTAGCGGGGATGCGATAGCAGCCTTCCAAAACTTGAAGGGCTGTCACAGGGAAGAGGCCATTGATTTATTCTCCATAGTACCTAAAGGCAAGACAAGAAGCAATGACTGGAAGTTGGTCAAAAGGAGATCCAACCTGGAAATAAGGAGGAATTTCCTGACAGTGAGAATGATTAGTCAGTCAAAGATAGTATTACTACAAAGATAAATGCAATTGAAGTAATTGCTTAATTTAATTATAAGGACTAATAAGGAATAGATGATTATAGCATGCTTAGAGGGGTTTCCCTCTGAACACCACTCAGAAGCTGTGTTGGTCTAGACAGCAGTATAAATGTTTTGAGTGTCCCTCAGTCCATGTAGTAACATTTTTGCTCTGCCAACTGCACAGATTGCTAGTTGGCTCTCAGGTAGAATTGAAGATGATAGTTGTAATGTTTAAAGCCCTTCATGTCTCAGGGCCTGGCTATATGTGTGACCCCACCTGTCTTCAGGTCTCATTGTTAACATGATGTCATCTGGTGGGACCTTGGTGGCTTAATTTTTCTGTGGTTGCTTTAAAGTATGATATGGTGTTCTTCCTGAAAGTGTGTAGCCTGGTACTGTTGATATTTAGGGAAGCTCTGGAAATATGGCTCTTTCAGCAAGCTCTAGAACAGGATGATTTGTGACACTGCATTGATATTGGAATCTTATTTCTTGATTTCTTGATTTGGGCAATCTTGGGTGCCCAAAGAACACTGTTTGTAAACCCTGTGCTGTGTGAGCTGCATTGGATTCCAGCTTGCCTCTGGGTCCAATTCAAACTGTTGGTCATGACCTTTAAGATTCTACATGATATGGGGCCAGGCTACTGATAGAGCTTCCCCCATCATATCAGCCTACCCCACACAGTCAGGCAGGAAGGTACTGTATGTTGTAGATCCTGTCAATTAAAGAATCCCACCTGGCAGGGCCAAGGAAGAAAGCTTTCTCTGCCATTGCCCACACTTCTGGAATATCCCCCACTCCCCAGACAAGATGGGTCCCTAAACTCCTGTCAAAAATATTTAAAGGCCTGACTCTGTGGCCTAGCTTGAACGTCACAACCATGGGGTTGGTTAGTGCCCTGAAAGCCATTGCTCTATTCTTTTAATTTTATTATTGCCAAATTTGAAATTATTCTGACCCTATTTTAAATTTTTATATTCAGTTTTTAGATTTTAACATTTTATGTTTTAAATTTTTTATTTGTATATCACCTAGGGTCCCTCTGTGGGGGAGATGGGTGGTGTTTAAATGTGCTCACTAACTCACTCACTAACTCACTAACTATAAATTGGTAGAGCAATAGATTGATATATGATAGATATTACTGTTTTCTATTTGTTTTATTCTTTCAATATATGTCACCCAGTGTTATTGGGACGATTGAAGTTGCTTATAAATCATTGAATAAATAAATATTCATTGCAAGTGTCTTACTCCCTCAGATTTCATTGTCAGATCTCACATTTATGGAAATTATATGATATATTGTCTTTCAAACATTTCCATGAATGTAAGGCATTTGTCAATCATTTTTTCTTCTTCCATCTTTCAACATCTTTCATTTAGCAGCTCCGTGTGGTTCTTTTAAGCAAACTTTATTTAAGACCATGATTTCTTAAAGCAAGACTTTTAAGTTCAGTTAAATTAGTCATGTGGAAATGTTTCAGTCTGGAAACAAGTGTTCTCTGGAACATTCTGTTCCCCTCTGGATCATATTGCATCTTCTTTGGGATGAGGCTTGGATTCATTCCACCTTGATGAATGCTCTGTAGTTCTCCATTCCTCATTAAATACAGTTTTTTTTAGTTCAAACCACAGCTACAAATGATCTCTTTTTATCCATAGTCTCCTAGTAAATTTGATGCCTTATTCATGCTTATCTCTAAAGCATGATGCACAGCACATGTAACACACCACCGTGTAAGCTGGCTACCATTTGTAACTATGGTGCAATTTGAAGGTTCTGGTTGTCACCTCAATGATTTGGGATTGGATGACCTGAGGGACCATCTTTTTCCAAGAGTTTCTACTTGTCCAATTCAATCTAGCAGATCATGCTTCGGATGGACATGCTGCAGATCCCATCAGCCAGAGAGCATTGACTGGCAGAAGCTAGAAGATGGACTTTCTCTGTTGTAGCTCCTGTTTTATAGAATATTCTCCCTTCAAAGATCAGAATGGGCCCAAACCCTGCTGGCCTTTCATATGGTTTACAAAATAGGCTATGTACCCATCCCTGGGACTCAGAATGTGTTAAAGGCTCTTGTTCTTGGCTTTCCCTTTGGTTGGTTCACTATTTGTGCTGCTGTATTTATTTATGTATTGGCTGTTTTTATTGTTTTTAATTGTTTTAACTGTTTTAGAATTGTAAGTCATCCAGAGTCACTTGGCTGGGATGGGTGGCTATAAAAATTAAATAAATGAGTTAAAATGAATGAATGAATGAACGAATGAACAACTGAATAAATAATTGAGTTTCATTCACGTTTCCCTTAATCCAGACCTATATAAAACCACATACTATCAAAAACAGAACAGCTATATGAGATACAAGCAACTGTTTGGTCTTCAGTATAACAAAGAAATCAGTGGTGGCTTTCCATTTTTTTATTACCAGTTCGCTTGTGCGCTTGCGCATGCACACAGCGTTTTTGCACATGCACAGAAGCGTCTGGGCAGGTGGGAGGAACTTCCCACCGCCGCCACTACCGGTTCGTCTGATCCGGGCCAATCCGGGAGCAACCCACCTCTGAAAGAAATACATTCAGACTTCTTCATTTCACTGCCTCCAGTCTTCTTCAGCCATTGCTTTTTCTCGCTATTATTATAAGCCCCTTTTCCAATAACCTGTCATTTATCTCCAACATCACTATTGGAGAATATAATCCCCCTGAACAAAGATCTTTGCTCTCCTGGCAATTTTAACAAAATTGTTTGCTTTGTCCAAAGTTTTGCTAGATTGACCTAAGATTAATTGCCCTGGGCTGGTTTTATGAGGGTGAATGGTCTATAAAAATGATAGATAGGTAAATAAATAAATTAAGCCAGCAATCATAAGCAAGGTCTTGAGTATTGCTGAGGGCACGGATCTGAAAGCTGTGATCGTTTTCAGTATTTTAAAAAAGCAGGTTCATAGAAGTACTAACAATCCCTCCCACAAAATTGTGGTGTTGTGGTATGAAAAGCTATTTTCAAGCATTTCCCTAATTTTAGCTTAATTTTTGTTTCATAATTTATTCAATTTATACAGCTGACTGACTCACATACCATAATTGTCACTAGCTAATATCCAGATGAAAATGATAAAAGTAATTAAAGCAGGGAATATCATCCAAGGCCAACCACAATTGTATAACTCATATGGAATGAGCTCCTCAAACATTGTAGCTCAATGACCAGGAGAAGAACTAGGTTTTTATGTCTTAGGTGGTTGAGGCTATATCAATTTTAAGCAGGTATCCTGTTCTATATGGCAGGTGCCATGATAGAGACGGAAAAACTCCTGGGTCCCATCAGATGACATTGTTTTATAGAGAGGACCAGGAGCATGTCCACTCTGTCAGCCGATATCAGAGGTAGAGAAAGGATTGTAGGTTGGCTATTTCATAAACAAATTGTTAGAGACAATTTTGTTTTGTTAAGGTACGGTTACACCCTTGTTAAGGGTAGAAACTAATCAAGGAGAGGAGCAACCTAGAACTAAGGAGAAATTTCCTGACAGTGAGAACAATTAATCAGTGGAACAGCTTGCCTCCAGAAG
The DNA here is from genome assembly GCF_009769535.1 of Thamnophis elegans. Taxonomy (NCBI): domain Eukaryota; kingdom Metazoa; phylum Chordata; class Lepidosauria; order Squamata; family Natricidae; genus Thamnophis; species Thamnophis elegans. The sequence goes on from NC_045541.1 coordinate 161,171,087, forward strand.
TTGTGAATGCTCCAACACTGGAAGTTTTTAAGAAGATGTTGGATATCCATTTGTCTGAAATGGTATATAGGAATTCCTGCCTAAGCAGAGGGTTGGATTAGAAGACCTCCAAGGTCCCTTCCAACTCAGTTATTCTATATTCTAACAAATCATGAGTTCTAAATGCTGCCCCAAGCTCTTTCAACTTTTGCTCTTCTCTTTCCTTTTACCCCTACTTTCTGGATTCACCCATGGTTGATCCTATCTCGTGACTGAAATCATATTGGCTAGGTTCTCATATCAGACTAAGCATAACATGATTTGTTGGGTATAAAAGCCTACCCAGTGTCTGGTTCAATAAATTATAATAAAATAATTGAAATTTGTTCAAACAATATTAATTTTTAAATCCAGACTCAGCATGATGGAATAGTATGATAGCAGGATTCCAGACAGCTAATCAGATGTGTGTTAGATTATCAGAATCTGAAAGGCAGCTAGGCAACTGAAAGGCAATGAAAGCAATAACAACATAGAGCAATAGGTGAGAAATTGCTAAAGAGGGTTAGAAAAATACTACATAACTCTTTGTTCTGAAATAGCAAACTGGACAATCTCCTCCTCCTCCTCCTCCTCCTCTTCCTCCTCCTCCTCCTCCTCCTCCTCCTCCTCCTCCTCCTCCTCCTCCTCCTCCTCCTCCTCCTCCTCCTCCTCCTCCTCCTCACATTAATAGCTGAAATCCCCAGTGCATTGTTTGAACTATTGATCTGTACATGGCAGCTGATCTAGATTGACAATCCTGTCCTATTCTAGTGATACTATGCCAAACCCTCATGCTATTCAATCAAATGAAACTTTTGCTCTAATGTAATAACAAGCCTCTTTTATTTATGTATTTTATCAAGCATGTATAAGATAACAGATATAAGTATAAACATGATTATGAATACAGGAAATGGATACAAATAAGTGGGGACAATAGGACATGGACGGTTGGCACATTGATGTGCTTATGCATGCCCCTTACAAACCTCTTAGGAATGGGGTGAGGTCAACAGTAGAAAGTCTAAGGTTAACGTTTTGGGGGCTTGGGGCAGTGGTGGGTTCCAGATCCTGGTGCTACTGGTACGGTGCAACAAGGCCAGGCGTCCATCACATGAATGCATGCAGCGTTCATACTTACCACCCGTGATGCTCCAGCGGCTCAGCATAGCATCACGTAGGCACCGTATGCTCCGTGTGCATGCACGGAAGCCCCAAAAACCTCAAATACCGGTAAGGAGCGCAGGCAGGCAGCTGGACCCTCCACAGCACCGTACCGGAATGGTATCTGGTGCTCCCGGCATGCACCAATACGCCCGTACTGGGGCCTACTGGTCATAACCCACCACTGGTTTGGGGAAGAAACCACAGAGTCAGGTAGTACATTCCAGGCATTGACAACTCTGTTGCAAAGTCATATTTTCTGCAATCAGGTTTGGAGCAGTTTACCTTAAGTTTGTGTCTATTGTGAGCTTGTGTATTGTTGTGGTTGAAGCTGAAGTAGTCATTGAAAGGTAGAACATTGTAGCAGATAATTTTGTGTACTACACTCAGGTCAGACCGAAGGTGCCATAGTTCTAAGTTATCTAAGCCCAAAATTTCAAACCTGGTGACATAAGGTATTCTGTTGTGAGCTGAGGAGTGAAGGACTCTTCTCATGAAATGTCTCTGGGTTCTCTCAATTGTATTAATGTCTGATATGCAGTGCGGGGTCCAGACAGATGATCTTGTTTTCCCTCATCTGCTTTTTTTAAAAAAAAAAACTGGGAAGAAGAAGAATCCTTTTGCTATAAGCAATGTGCGGCAACAGCTTAAAAAGTCAGTGCAGTGCTAGGCTTCATTAACAGAGGGACAGAATCAAGATCATATGAAGTATTAGCACCACTTTATATAGCCTTAGTAAGGCCACACTTGGAATATTGCATCCAGTTTTGGTCACCAAAATATATATAAAAAGATGAGACTTTGGAAAGTGTGCAGCAAACAACAGCAAAGATGATTAAGGGTCTGGAGACTAAAACATATGAAGAATGATTGCAGGAATTGAGTATGTTTAGTCTAGTGAAAAGAAAATCTAGGAGAGATATGATAGCAGCGTTCTAATATTTCAGGGGCTGCCACAAAGAAGAGGGTTTTTTTTCCCCCCAAAGCACTTGAAGGCAAGACAAGAAACCATGGATGGAAATGAATCAAGGAGAGAACCAACCTAGAACTAAAGAGAAATATCTGAACAATGAGAATAATTAACCCGTGGAATGGCTTGTCTTCAGAAGTTGTGGAGGTTTTTAAGAAGAGAATGCACAGCCATTTGTCTGAAACGGTATAGGGCAGTGATGATGAATCTTTTTGGCACCGAGTGCCAAAAGTTACACAGAAACATCATGCATGCACTTATTGGGGCTGCACTCCAGAAAAGCCGAACTGCCGGGTTGTAGCATGCATGTGTGCCCAATGATCATCTGGCTCGTGCACATGCCCATGCCATTTTTTGGCACTGCTGTGCACATGAAGAGATCACAATCTGGAAAAGCCAAACTTCTCGGTTCTGGCACGCACGCACACCCAACAATCAGCTGGCTGGTGCATACGCGTACACTGGTTTTAGGCACTGCCACACCCTCGAAGGACAGTGATAGTCGTGTGTGCATGCATGCCAGCCAGAAACCCAGAAGACAAACAGGCAAGGCTGTGTGTGCCAGGCAACATGACTTTGCGTGCCACTTTGGGCCCATGTGCCATAGGTTTGCCATCACGAACTTAGAGGGTCTCCTGTTTGAGCAGGTGATTTGACTAGAACACCTCCAAGGTCCTTTTCTACTCTGTTATTGTGATATTTGAATCCTCAGCTTAAATTTGGTCCACATATCCGAGCCTTTCCTTTTTTCCCTTTGCCCCAGGTACTTAAAATTAAAATTAGTTTGTGGGCATTTATGTTCCCCAGGCATGAAAGATAAGGTGTAATTAGGTGTACACACTCAGGAAGGCAAAAAAAAAAATTCAAAAGATTGCAGGGCTGAATTTTTAAAAAAAAAAATCAGAGGGATAGGTGATGATTTGGTTGTTTTAACTAAAAAGACCTCGTTTTGGGAAGGTCAGAGTGGTTGGAAAAAGACTGTGAGCGAGAAAGAATTAGCATAGAATAAACAGAAATACAGCTGATGACATTTGCAGGACTTAATTTCCTAGGGCAACAAGGACCTAATCAAAAGGATCACGTCTATAATTAGCTGATTTCTACTATTCTAATTGGGTCCAGATCTAAGACATTTGGCTACGTAAATGCAAAGAAGAAAAAGAAACTGCCCCATGATTGTGCGTGCGTTGCTTTTCAGATTCTGCACAGATCACCATAATCAACAAGATTATGCCACCTGTCCTTTCTTTTTAAAGAGCTGAAGATATTCCCTCCCCCAACTACTGAACATGTGGGGACATTCTGTAACATTTCCTTGCAATTTATTTCATAAATTGCCCAGTTCTGGGAATTTGGATGTCTGGACACAGCTTTTTGCCTCTGGGGTCCAGCAGCTTATTCAGGTGAATCATTCCAGGCAAAAGAATGACAAAGTGGGGGCATTGCCAGTGGAAGGGATTTTGCAATAACAAAGAAGGACAAGGTTGCTAAGCAACTGTGGGGAGGGATGTGGTCTGTTTTGCTGGGTTTTGTTTGTTTGTTTGCCTGGGACTAATCATCAGAAAAGTCACAGAAATGGTTAATTCCCTTGTTCCTCTCAGCCTCTTTTTACAAATCAGACCAGAGTGCTTCACAATCAGCATAGCTGAAGAATCCTGAAAACCAGTGGTAGTCAAACTTGGCTATACTTTACTCCTAAATAGCAGAATGAATTTGTGCTCCCTCCCCCCTGAGGTGACCTAGGGACTTCTTACCCAAGGACTAGCCAGGTCAACTCAACAAGAGTTTTTTCATGACCAGCCAAGGTTGGTTCAGAGCAGTGGTGAAATTCAATTTTTTTTTACTACCAGTTCTGTAGGTGTGGTTGGTGGGCATGGCAGGGGAAGGATACTGTGAAATCTCCATTCCCACCACCTCTGGGGCCAGCCAGAGGTGGTATTTGCCAGTTCCCCAAACTACTCAAAATTTCCACTACCAGTTGCCCAGAACCTGTCAGAACCTGCTGGATTTCGCCCCTGGTTCAGAGTGCTATCTTCCAGACTTCAGGTTGAGATACTATGGATGTCTATGGAGATTCTCAGTCATCCGGGTCATGGTTGTCCCAAAGGTGCCTTTTCAAGAGACAGCTGGTTTTTCTTTGAAGATGTTTCACTTCTCATCCAAGAAATTTCTTCAACTCATCCAAGAAGCTTCTTGGATGAGAAGCAAAATGTCTTCAAAGAAAAAAAAAAACCCAGAAAGTCCAGTTGCTTCTTGAAAAAGCATCTTTGGGTTTAGAACAGCTTGTTTAGTAATTGTTCATTGTCCACACACTTGCAATGTATTATCATCAGCCCAAATGAATCACTGCAGTTTTTGACCACAATCTAGGATGCTGTCTTGAAGTGTGTGTGGAGTGAGTGGTGGTGGTAGGTTCTCTCTTTGAGAGAAAGGGAACGAGAGAGAGAGAGAGAGAGAGAGAGAGAGAGAGAGAGAGAGAGAGAGAGAGAGAGAGAGAGAGAGAGAGAGAGAGAGAGAGAGAAGGGAGGAGGATGAAGGGAAAGGGAAAGAAGAGGAAGAGGAAGGAGGAAGGGGGAAGAAGGAAGAGGATAGTTCCAGGATAGAAAAACATGACACATAAACTTGGATTGATGAAAAAAGCTGCGAAAGTACTGAAAAAAGGAAGATGGTTTTGATTCTTCAAAACAGATGTTTCCAAACAACAGATATCTAAATTAAGGAAGGCATTTTTGTTGGTCCAAAGATCAGATATGCCATCAATTACAAGTGATTAGAAGAGCTGTTAGTGGGGCCAGAGAAAATCACCTGGAAAGCATTTGAGGGTGTTGTTATGGATTTTTTTTTTTTGCAACAATAGAGCAACAAACTATGTTCAGCTGGTTGACAAACTTCTTATAGCATACAAAACCATGAAGTACAACATGACACCGAAGATTCATTTTCTGCATTCATATTTGAACTTCTGTCCCGAAAATCTAGGGGCAGTCAATGATGAACGCTGAGAAAGGTTTCAGCTGTTGATTGCCACAATGGAAAAACACTCTTGGGGCAACTGGAATTCATCAATGCAGGCTATTATTGGACAATGTAGCAAGATGCATTGCTATGTTTTTCTACATTTTTAGCTCTGTTGAACTCATGAAGCATGTTGGAAATATTATATGATTAAATGCATTATAGCCATTAAAAGTTAATTTCATATTTCTCAAGATTCCTTTGTGATACAGGAATTCTGAAATTATATTTGTGCTTAGTTTGAAGGGGTCTAATCTAGTGGTGGGATTCAATTTTTTTTTACTACCGGTTCTGTGGGCGTCACTTGGTGGGCATGGCGTGGCTTGGTGGGCCTGGGATGACTTGGTGGGTGTGGCAGGGAAAGGATACTGCAAAATCCCCATTTCCTCCCGATCAGCTGGGACTCGGGAGGCAGAGAATAGATGGGGCGAAGCCAGTGGTGGGTTCCGGGTGGTACGGCCCGGTATGGGCAAACTGGTAGTAGCCGGGAGCAGTGGCTACCGTACTGGTACGGTGTCTCATTGGGCCCACCTGCCTGCCCTCGTTCTATGGCTATTTATAACGCGACTGGCCAATTATGCACGCGTGCACAGCGTGCGGTGCCTGTGCAACCACTGCTGAGCAGCTGGGTGACGCAAGGCAGTGGCGTGTGCAGTGTGGGCAGTGTGTGCGCCCGACCAGGACTCCTGGCCCCGTGCGCAGTGTACCGGTTGCGACGGGATTCGGAACCCACCACTGGGCAGGCCAGTCGGAGGTGGTATTTACCAGTTCTCTGAACTACTCAAAATTTCCGCTACCAGTTCTCCAGAATTCGTCAGAACATACTGAATACCACCTCTGGTCTAATCACTATAACATTTTCAGGAAGCAAAATTTTGAAAAAAAAATGTCATTATTTGAAGTGCAGATTGTACAGAGGTAGAAGAAATTGTAAAGCAACTATTCAGCTCATGTAAGAAGATCACAGAAATGGATTATAAACAATAAGATATCACAGTTGCCAAAATGATTTACTGAAGCATCTATAAAAATTATCATACACCACTAATGGAAAATTGGTGGGAAAATAGAGTTGAAAAAGTAGTGGAAAAGAAGCAGATTAAAATATTGTAGGATTTCTGAATACAAACTGAAAAAGACTTGGTGCATAAAACACCATATTTAACTGTAGTTGAAAAGAAGGAAGCACTGATTTGTCAATGCTTTTTAATACCAGAATTGAAGAGAAGGAATTGAAGATAAGTTATCAAGATGCAAAACTTGAAACAGAAAGATTGTGGCATAAATTTGCTGTGGTGTTCCCAGTGGTTATTGGCACACTGGGGTGCCATGCCAAAATTATGGTTGATCATATATAGTCAGCCAGATGATTTGAATGAATTTGCCTTTTTTGTCCACTTATTTAATCCTTCCCAAGGACCAAGAGATAGGCAGATGTTATTTGATGGCGCTCAAGGATACATTGGAGGGTGTATTCTGTTCCATGTAAATCTGCCTTTAGTTTAGATTTAGATTTTTTTAGATTTTATTGAGGATTTATATGCCGCCCTTTTCCCTGAGGGGACTCAGGGCGGCTTACAACAATGAGGGGAAGGGAGTGCAAGACAAGACTTAAAAAGAAAAAGAATCGTGAATAAAAGAAAATTATCCATAAAAACACAACATTCACTCAACATTCGGGCGGGGTGAGAGTAATCCTATCCCCAGGCCTGACGGGATAGCCAGATCTTGAGGGCTGTGCGGAAGGCCTGGACTGTGGTGAGGGTACGGATCTCCACGGGGAGGTTGTTCCATAGTGTCGGAGCTGCAACTGAGAAGGCTCTCCTCCGCGTAGTCGCCAGTCGGCACTGACTGGCGGATGGAATTCGGAGGAGGCCTACTCTGTGCGATCTGATGGGACGCAGGGAGGTAATTGTCAGGAGGCGGTCTCTCAGATAGCCAGATCCACTACCATGGAGCGCTTTATAGGTGGTAAGTAAAACCTTGAAGTGCACCCGACGATCAACAGGTAGCCAGCGCAGCTCAGGGAGGATCGGTGTTATATGGGCGAACCGTGGTGCGCCCATGATCACTCGCGCGGCCGTTGACGGATGATAGTTGTTGACGGATGATAAATTTGTCAGTGTTGATGGTGTTTAAGTAATGTTCCAGATGTTTTCAGATTGGACCCAAGGCACCAATTACTATTGATACTGTCTTTGTTTTCCTATTCCATAGTCATTCTACTTCTATCTGCAAGTCTTTGAATTTTGTGAAAAACCCCCCCCCCCAGTTCTTTCTCTTCTCTTCTGATCTGATCTCCAGATCCTGCAACATCCACTCTCCAGACCCTTTTGTCTTTCTTATCAACAATTTTTAGCCTTGGAGTGTAATATGGCAGGTGCTTGTTTGTTTGAATTTCAATGTCCCAAAGCACTTTATCGTCTTCATTTTTTATTACTTTGTCTATTTTGTTATTCTTGGTTACAGGCAAATAGTATCTCTTGCTGATATTCCAATGTACCATTGTTGCTACTTTCTCATGCATACTTTGTTGTTTGTAGTTGGTTTGGGTGTTCTTGCAGCAACTAGCTAGATGATCCACAGTTTCTTTAGCTTCCTTGCAGAGGCGGCACTTGCTGCCTGTTGCTGACTTCTCAATTCTAGCTTTTTATGCATTTCTTAAATTCTTAAGGCTTGGCCCTGTGCAGCCAGAATTAACCCCTTTCTGGATATCTAAGATCAGCCTCTTAGGGAATATGGAGAAACATAGCCAATCAGCTTTAATTAGGTGCACCATCATCAAGAGTATAAAATCCTTGCATTAGCTAGATTTTAACATTAAAACAAAGAGTATCAGCTTTGTCATTTTGCCATTGCTGGGTTGTACTCTGTGTATTTCACAGCTGCCCTGGAGAAGCAGGCAACAAAACTATCCTTGTGTAGCTTGGGAAATAGATTGGGCTATTTATTTATTTTTGATTCCAGGGTGCATCCATTTCTCTGAATTTGCTTTTGCATTGCGTGAAGAAATATCCATCTGGTTTAGTTCCAAGCTGGGAGAATGACACTGGAAACATGGAGTCTGATTGGAAAGATGGTTTAATGATGAAGCAGAACTACATGGGTGATTCTGGGCAGCTAACAACATGGAGTTGAGAGTGGGGTTTTTTATATCTTCTTTTGGGCCTTGCATTTGAGTTTCCTGTTCCTGTGCAAGAACATGTATTCTATTGGCTGTTGTAGGGGTTATGTAGGAGTCATATTTGGCTCTATAGGTTGTATGAGCTTCCAGGTTTGGTTGAAGTTTGCTGGGGTGATGCAATGAAGGGGTTTGTATTATGAAAGGGTGTTGGGTAATTTCTATTGTGGCTTAATGGCTTTCACCCTGTTTGGGCTCTTGAGTGAGGGCTAATCCTACCTTCTGCCTTGGTTCAGACCTTGCTGCTGGGAGTGTCACAATATCTTGTCTTAAATGAATTTCTGCCTGCAGTATTTGCTTTGCCTATGAATAGAACTATCTCTTTATCTCCTAAGTGCTGACATCTGCTGTGGGCTATTAAGGAAAGGGGGGGGGGTTCTTTCTGCCTCTAAAAAAACATGTTTCCCCATTTCTCCCTTTGGGGAATAGAATAATCTGCCTTTTTTACTATTCCTCAAAATATTTCATTCTTCTAGGGGTGGGAGGTAGCGTTCCACAGCATCATGTGTGAATAATTTCCATCCCGTACATCTGACCTGAGAATTATTTTAAAAAGTGTAGCTTTATGAATTGTGAACAAACTATGGTCAGTTTTTTTCCCCACTAGCCAAGCCCTGTGGACAATTTCATTTTCTTTCTTCACTCTCTCCCTGGGGCAGGTGAGCCCACGATATTGTTTGTGGCTTTAGTGTTTTTCTTAATTGCTGTATGGTTTGCCGCATTATGAAAGCTGGTGAGGAATAAAGACGAAAGAGAGGGAGAGATAGAAATGGGTCAGATCCAATTAAAGCTGAAGAGAATTAATAACACTGAATTGGCATGTTTTTATTTAGAAACCAGCACATCTTTAAAAAAGAGAGGCCGCATGAGAGAGGGGAGAGGTTCTGAGGAGGAGGAGTGTTAGCTATAAATGCATAGGGCCAAATCACTGGAAAGCTGCCAAGGAAAAGACAGTATAATTTTTAAATTACAATCATTTTTTTTTTAAAAAAAAATCCTGTATTTTTTTATAGCAAAAATATTAATGATAAGAGTACCAGATTTTCAGCTAGAAACAAACACTTTGGAATTTTCTCTCATTTGAAATGCCAAGGAAAAATGACTACCATGTATAGGTGGCCACAGATGGAGGCAAGGACACGTAAAGGATGAAATAAATATTGCTCTGCAATAGCACTTAGACTTCTCTACTGCTTCCTAGTTCACTCTCTAAGCGGTTTACAGAGAGTCAGCATATTGCCCCTCCAAAAATCTGGGTCCTCATTTTACTTACCTCAGTGTTCTGACCCAGCCTTCGTAGTGATAATATGATTTACTTCTGAGTAAAACAACCCCTGTTTATAGCAGCACAGTAACAGTCTTTTATTCACAGGGTTAAACAAAAAATCAAACATAATTTAGTCCCAACAAACCTGGGTTTATCCAAGAAATCCGAATTGCTTTGTATATACTAGAAACAAACTGTTGTCTACGACAACCGGCCACTCCCAAACCTTTCCTATTTATTTTCCAGCCAGGGAAATAAATAGGAAATCTGTGTCTACCTTTCCCTGAGAGCCGCCTTACTGGTTTCCTTTGCTCTTCTCTCCTTTCCTCTCTGCACATACGTGTATTTGGGATGGGCCCCATCTGTTCCTTCCATTCATTCAGCCCAGGCCCTAAAGACAGCTGCCTCTCCACCTGGGGGAGGACAAGAGGCTCTGGCTCTTTCTCTGTCCCTGATGCTGTTTCCTTATCAGAACCTTCCAAAGACTCTGAAGCCAGCCCAGGCTCTCCCTCCACCTCCTCCTAGTCTGACTATGCAGTTAGCTCTGCTGGCAGCCGATGGGCCACCACACTCAGAAGGATGAATGGCTGAGTCAACCTGATCCAGTCAGGATCAAACTCCTGGCAGTGGAAGGCAGAATTAGCCTGCAACACTGCATTCTACCCACTGTGCCACCACGGCTTTGGAAATGCCATTTCAAGTGCCGAGGAAAAATAGCTACTGTGCATAGGCAACGATGAGGAAATTAATCCAATTTAGAAACAATATTTATGGCTCTCCTGAAGGTTTACATTTTCTTAGCAGTAATCGACCACATTTGGAATACTGCATCCAAATGAGACTCTAGAAAGAGTGCAGAGAAGTGCAACAAGGATTATTATAAAACATATAAAGAACGATTGCAGGAACTGGGTATGTCTAGTTTAATGAAAAGAAGGACTATGGGAGACATGATAGCTGTGTTCCAATATCTCAGGGGCTGCCATGAAGAAGGGGGAGTCAAGCTTTTCTCCAAGGCATGGTAGAACAAGAAGCAATAGGTGGAAACTAATCAAGGAGAGAAGCAACCTAGAACTAAGGAGAAATTTCCTGACAGTTAGAACAATTACCTGTATTTTTCGGAGTATAAGACGCACCAGAGTATAAGACACACCAAGGTTTTGAAGAGGCGATTTTTTTTTTAAAAAAAAAACTAGTTAGGTAGATAGAGGGATAGAGAGGGAGAGAAAGAGAGAGAAATACAATGGGTAGGTAGGGAGAGAGAGAAAGTAGTTAGGTAGGTAGGTAGATAAAGGGATAGAGAGAGAGAGAGAAAAAAGTGTGTGTGTGTGTGTAGGTAGGTAGGTAGGCAGGCAAGCAGAGGGATAGAGAGAGAGAAATAGAAAGAGAGAAAAATACACTAGATAGGTAGGGAGAGAGAGAGAGTAGTTAGGTAGGTAGATAAAGGGATAGAAAGAGAGAAATAGTGAGAGATAGAAAAATACAGTAGGTAGGGAGGGAGAGAGTGTGTGTAGGTAGGTAGATAGAGGGATAGAGAGAAAGAAATAGAGATAGAAAGAAATACAGTAGATAGGTAGGTATTTCTGTTGGCACAACACCTGATCAATGTAATTCTCATCAATCAGTTAAAGAGCTTTCCAAAAGGGGGGGGAAAAGTTTTTGCACTCTGCAAACCTCCCAAAAATGGCCCATTTTTCACAAAAACAGGTCTGTTTTTTAAAAAAAGGCATGGATAGCCTTGGAGGGGGGGGTTGCAGAGTGCTCCTGGGGGGGTGGGGGGCCAAAACAAACAAAAATGGTCCATTTTTCGCAAAAAAATGGGCCCGTTTTTTTGTCTAAAAATTACATGCATACCCTTATGGAGGCTTATAGAGTGCTGCTGGGGGCTGGGGAGGCAAAAATGGCCCGTTTTTTGCTCATTTCTGCCCTCCCCAGCTCCCAGGAGCTCTCTGAAAGGCTCCATAAGGCCCTGCACAGCCATTTTGTTGAAGGGGTGGGGCTTCAGGAGGCAAAAAAAAATACTGTATTCGGTGCATAAGACACACCCAGATTTTCGGCCTCTTTTTGAGGAAAAAAGGTGTGATTTATACTCCAAAAAAATATGGTAATCAGTGGACCAACTTGCCTCCAGAAGTTGTGAATGCTCCAACACTGGAAATTTTTAAGAAGATGTTGGATAACCATTTCTCTGAAATGGTGTAGGGTTTCCTGCCTAAACAGGGGGTTGGACTAGAAGACCTCCAAGGTCCCTTCTAACCCTTCTGTTCTGTTCTCTTCTGTTCTACTCTACTCCTTCATTCAGAAATTTGCCATAAAAAGACCTGTTCCTTTAGAACAGGAGTCCACTTCCCCTGGGCCATAGCCCACTACCGGGCTTTGAGACATTCAGAACCGGGCTGAAGAATTGGCAGACGAGCATGTGCCATTTCCATGAGGAACAGGTGTGTGTTCCCACTGCTTGCGCAAATGGAGTTGCATGCGCACATGCCCTCTTACCTACCACACATACAGAATCATCCATTCTCTTCCCTGCTGGTCCGCAAAGTGGGAAAGATTGGGAAACTTCTCTCGTTATAATAGTAAACCATTAATGTTTTTACAGATAAGAAGCGTTCGGAAGCAAACTGGAAATAAGAGAAATTAGAATAAGACATTTTTTAAAAAAATCCTGATCTATTAAAAATTGTCAGGAAACAAAACACGTAACCCATTAAGACAGTGGTTCCCAAACTTGGCAACTTTAAGACTTGTGGACTTCAACTCCCAGAGTTCTCCAGCCAGAAGAGCTAGCTGGAGAATTCTGGGAGTTGAAGTCCACAAGTCTTAAAAGTTGCCAAGTTTGGGAACCACTGCATTAAGATATATACTGCTGCATCACAAATCTGCAGCAGTGAACAGAATATTCTAGTGCATGTCATTTTTCTACTATACAATTCACCAGAAGGTTGCATTTGGGAAAACTGAATTTCAAAAAAAAAGTCTTGATGCTCTTAAAGAAGTGCATACTTTGGCAAACTGCATGCAAAACTCTTTGTTAAGGTATACTGGCAATCCTCAAACTGCCTCCCTCCAAAGTATTGGGAGCGTTAGATTTACTGTTTAAAATTGAGGCAGTTGCTGCCCAAAAATTTGGAGGGAGGCGTTAGGGAAAAATAGACCATATTTTCTATCATAGTCTTTTGTATTTTATTACTTTAATTTGCTAAATTAATTAACAAAGCAAAAAAAAATACAATAACAGAGGAGGAGAATTAATAGATTAATATAGCTTGAAATTAATTTTATTTATTTATTTAACAGATCTATAAGGCCACCCAACTTGCACATGATCTTGGGCCTTTTACAAAATTAAAAATCCACTTTACAACAGTCCATAGACTTCTCTGCCTCCTGTGGCAGCGAGAAACAGATTCAAACCAACCACTTCATGAGCTTCATATCAGTCCAGGTTATCATACATGATATGTCTTCAGAGCCTTCCAGAAAAGTTGAAAGATGGAGAACCATCTGGGAGAGTGACGCTAATAAGAAAGAGGGGTCCAGAATATTACCGTATAAGCCGCAGAACTCCCAAAAGTTTAAACATATTTGTTCCTTTCCTCTTTGTCAAATGTACTAACTGGAATATTAGGAAACAACACTCACCATTAAGTCAGTGCTGAAAATCAGGTGTAGATTTTTCTTTCCATTGGTAATTCTTTTAGCCAGCTCCCATGCCTGAAAATAATAGGCATCCAGTGGGCTACTTGATGGATTCGGTTTTCTTTACCATATTCATAAATGACTCATGCAAGGTAATGAAACAGAAGCCCAACAAATTTGCAGATGAAACTAAGCTACTGGTGGTAGGTGAGTAAGATTTCTATCACTTGGAAAAAAACAGCTTCAAGGTTCACCAAGTTCTTAATAGACTCAACTATTTTACTCTATCCAACAAAGTACAGTTGTTATAAGAAATTGATATTAATTGACTTATTTATCACATTTCAAAACTGCTCATCTCCCTCACAGAGAGTCTCTGGCTGGTGTACAATTCAAATATCAAAACATTAAAAACTATACCTAAAATTAAAAAAGAGGAAGGATGACAACAATTCAATATTAGAAAGTTATTTAAAAAGGAAGGAAAGGCTTTTAAGATGCCAACCAGCCCTGTGTCTGTTTGTTTTTCTGTAAGTCCCAAATAAGTCACACAGAACTAGACACCTGTCCAAAAAGCCAGGAGAGTGGGGCCTCACCTCACTTGTGCGGAGGATTAAAACCAGTGGTGGAATTCAAATTTTTTTACTACCGGATCTGTGAGCATGGCTTGGTGGTCATGGCTTGGCTTGTTGGACGTGGCTTGTTGGGCCTGGCAGGGGAAAGGATGCTGTAAAATCTCCATTCCCTCCTGATCAGCTGGGACTCGGGAGGCAGAGAATAGATGGGGGTGGGGCCACCATCAAGGTGGTATTTACTGGTTCTACGAACTACTCAAAATTTCTGCTAGCAGTTCTCCAGATCTGGTCAGAATCTGCTGAATACCACCTCTGGTGAAAACATTCCAAAGGGTGGGACAATGGCAAAGAACATTCTCTTCCTGAATCCTACCAGGTAGAATTCTTTAGCTGATGGAGACTGCAACATACCTTCCTTGCCTGACCAGTGAGAACTACATAGGGAGCAGTGGTGGGTTCTGGATCCCATTGCAACCGGTAAGGGTACAATGGGGCCCGGCATCTACCACATGAACGTGCACAACACACACACACATGCAGCCCATGCATGCGTCCTTACCTCTTGCGAAGCCTCCGCAATGCTCCAACTGCTTGGCGGAGCGTCGTGCAGGCACTGTGTGCTCCGTGAGCGGAAGCGCCAAATAGCTCAAATATAGGGAAGGAGCTTGGGCGGGTGGGTGCACCCTCCGGAGCACCATACAGGAACAGTACCTGGGTGTACTGCCTGCAACTCACCAATGATAGGGGGTAGGACATGGGTACAAGTTATATAATAACTGGCACATCAAAAGTAGTTGTAAGAAGGAGCTTGGTATACTGGTAGATCGTTGCTTAATGAGCCAGCAGTGCAGTGTAGTAGCCAAAAGAGACAAATATTTAGCTGTATCAACAGAGGTGTAATGTTGATTCCATGCAAAATAATACTTCCATTCTAGTCTGTACTGACAAGACTTCATCTAAAATATGTTATTGATACAAGAAAGGTGATGAGGAGCAGAAAGAACCCAGATAAATATGGCAAAAGTGTTGAGGGATTTGAAGTTTAAAATATGCAATAATTCAAGGAATTATTTATGTTCACAAGGCTTCCATAATAGAAGTCTTCTAATACCTGAAGGACAGTCCTAGGGAAGAGATAATAACACCCTTTTCCATTATTCCTGAGGGTAAGACTCAAACTAGGAGGGATCCAAAGGAAGGGAGACTCAATCTTAAAATAAGCTAGAGTTTATTGAGTTTGAGAACTAGTGAAACTCCAACTTGTCTCCTGGAGTTGTGACAGCTTGATTCCCTTCTTCCCACAAACAACCTTTTTTGATCAGTGTATCTTGAAATCAACAATTCGTTTTTATCGTTAGCCAAGTGTCCACTAAAGTGTCAAAATTTTTCTTAAAATGTTTTGTTAAAAATATTGCTCAGGAAAGCTTAAATTTAATTCTATTTTATAATTTGATGGAGAGGAGAGGAGAATTTAACAGACCCGGTAACTAACTTATCTCTAAAAATTCAAAGACCAAGTAGCTCAATAAGTAGACAAACAAGTGTCCATTAATTGAAATAGAGACACACTTTTAAGTGGTGAATTCACTTGGGTAACTTCAAAACAAGTGTCAAAGCCTTTTGAAGTTCTTCATAGATTTGATGGCTTTCCTGCTGCTATTGTTACAGGCACTATAGGTAAAGGTAAAGTTTCCCTGCGGTCATATGTGCTAGTCGTTCCTGACTCTGGGGGGCGGTGCTCATCTCCGTTTCAAAGCCGAAGAGCCACTGCTCTCCAAAGATGTCTCTGTGGTCATGTGGCTGGCTTGACTAAACGCTGAAGGCACATGGAACCTTCCCACCAAAGGTGATTTCTATTTTTCTACTTGCATTTTTTACGTGCTTTCGAACTGCTAGGTTGGCAGAAGCTGGGACAAGTAATGGGAGCTCACTCCACTACGCGGCACTAGGGATTCAAACTGCCAAACTGCCGACCTTTCTGATTGACAAGCTCAGCGTCTTAGCCACGGAGCCACTTTGGTCTCTACAGACACTATATAACACTACAACTTTAGTCCTGTACATGGAGAATGTTAGGGATGGTATGTTCAGTGTGATGGTAGGCATTTTTTATCTGAACAACTGGTCAATGAGTTTTATCATCTCATTAAACTTTCACCTAAGGCTAAGGTTTATTTTCCTTAGTTCTTAGTTTCTTGAATATGGCCATCCACAAGCTTTAACTCTACTGTAATAGAAGCTTACACTTCTGGGATGGTCTTGCCAACACAAAACTGGGACCTCAGTTCAGTTCTCAGTGACCTGAATATCAGCTCCAAGCTAAGCAATCTGTTATGTACTCTTGGACCAAACCTTACTTTGAAAATCTGCATGTCTGTTGCTGGATTAAGTCTCTTGACCCAAACAAATCAGGGCCAGGTTTATGTTTATAGGCACCATTTCAAATGCTTGCTGATTCACACAACCTTAGGGTGTCTGTTCCAAGGCTGAGTTTCAAATCCCACAACTTTTGTTTCAGTTTCTATCACCTGCTTATCTCTGGGTATTGGGTAGCTTTAGGTGCCAGCTGCTTCTGTTGCCTTTGTTAACCAGCTAACACACATCATCAACTAATTGCAACCCTGATGCAAATGAGACCTGCTGGCCATTCAGGAAGGGCCAAGAATGCCAATCTCCCTAGTGATCAAAGACTGCATTAAATAAAGCCAAGGCAATGGCCATCCTTTAGTGTCATGCCAATTCTGTTGCCCCCAAAAGTTGAAAATTAAGAACTTATTTTTAAGCATTTAAAAAAAGGGTTATTTCAGTGTTGGAGCAGGACACCTCCTATGCTGGTTCAGTCCAATTTAAGTATTTCGCCGGACAATTCAGAAGCTGTTTTCTCTGCCTTAGAAATATGTGGAGCAATTTCTTTAATGCAGTTAAAGCTTTGAAAGTATCCAGCTGAAACTTGGCAAGGTCAGTGATCTCTAAAAGATTAGCATCCCTGTTATTTCCATCTGATTCTGCCAAAAACAAAGCTGCTGCAGGCATTTTAATGCTTCCCCATTATAGCCTGTGAACACTAAATCACAAATCTTGAATTGGCTTAAAATAAATCCATTTCCCCTTTAATCTCAAATGGCGGACTCAAATCAAACCTTTTCCAGATCTTGGATCTCCATTTGAATTAGAGGTCTAATTTCCATAGGTCTAATGGCACATTTTAAGGGATGCAGTGGCTCAGTGGCTAAGATGCTGAGCTTCTCGATCAGAAAGGTCAGCAGTTTGGCAGTTTGAATCCCTAGCACCACATATGTTACTCGTCACAGCTTCTGCCAATCTAGCAGTTCGAAAGCATGTAAAAATGTAAGTAGAAAAATAGGAACCACCTCTAGTGGGAATGCTACAACAGCGTTCCGTGTGCCTTCGGCATTTAGTCATGCCAGCCACATGACCACAGAGTTGTCTTTGGACAGCACTGGCTCTTTGGCTTTGAAACAGAGATTAGCACCGACCCCTAGAGTCGGGAACGACTAGCACATATGTGCGAGGGGAACCTTTACCTTTTTAATAGCACATTTTAAAAGCAGGCAGCAAATGATTCTTTCCTGGAATTCTTACCAATAATATATCTACTTGGGTCGCTTTACCCAAGAAAGAAGTGGAAGGAAGACTTAGAATGGAGGTCACAGCAGCAATTCTAAGCCACTGCCCAATTGGATGATTGAATTGAAACCATTTTCTTTGGATTTTGGAAAGTTATTTTGGTGATAGAGCCCAGAACCTCTGTAATTTTTTATTTTGTTTTTCAACATATCATTGGGTTGGAAAGTATCGAAAAGTAATTTGGAATGTGACACCTTTAGAATTCCGATTGAACTCTGAAATGCACAAGTTTCTTACTTTTGAAAGTGAATGTGAGAGTGTCACATGTTTTCTAAGTGTTATTATGGTCTCTCATTAATATAGAATAGAATGGAATAGAATGGAATGGGATAGGACAGGACAGGATAGGACAGAATTCTTTATTGGCCAAGTGTGATTGGATACATAAGGAATTTGTCTTTAGTGCATATACTCTCAGTGTACATAAAAAAAAAATAGAATACATTCATCCAGAATCATAAGATACAACACTTAGTGATAGTCATGGGTTACTAATAATCAATTGAATCATACTAGAATAGGGCTGTCAAACTCCCAGCCCATGGGCCAGTTGTGTCACGCACTGGCCACACCCACGCCTGGTTTAGTGAAGAGGAAAAAAAGTCCCAGTACATCACCTGATGACGAAGGTTTGACACCCTTGATGTAGAACTTGGTTGTTATAAATCAAATTTATTTTACCCATTCCCAAGTCAGCACAGAATGACAGAACGAAATAGGAAGTAGACCGGATTTTGAACTAAATGTTGGATTATATTCGTATTTATAAGGCTGCAGTGAAAACTTCATTCTGTTCTGGATATTACACCTCCCAT
Source organism: Thamnophis elegans (assembly GCF_009769535.1). Classification (NCBI taxonomy): domain Eukaryota; kingdom Metazoa; phylum Chordata; class Lepidosauria; order Squamata; family Natricidae; genus Thamnophis; species Thamnophis elegans. The sequence goes on from NC_045541.1 coordinate 161,189,385, forward strand.
CTGTTTCCTTATGTCTTAACTTCTTTTATGCAGCACTTCTCCTTCCCACTACTGTTGCCAAATGTATTAAGAATGAGGGGGTAGGGGGGGAAACTGATGTAATGAAACAGTGTAAATTAATGAGGTAAAAGTAAATTGAAACACAAATTATTTTATTTCATTCTTCCTGACTATAGTATTCCCCAGATGTCAATTTATTTTTGCATCGACTAGTATGCAATAGGCTAAACAAAGGAATAAATTCACAAGGATATACCGTGGGTTTTGTGGCTAAATTGTTGTTAGGGTTCAGTTAAATATGGATCACATCTTTATTAGCAGTTGTTGTTTATGTGACATTCTGCCCTACAACTCAGTAAAATAGAATAAAATTAGGATGTAATGTTTATGTAACCATTTTGGCTCAACTGCTGCATTTTAACATGGGAAATGTCATTGCCAAATTACTTTACCTAAATATTCATGAAATATGCAATATGTTTTCCTGTAAATGCACATATTAAGAAAACTAATATCTACCACTTAGGCTAAAATATCAGACTGCTAGAAAAGGGAAAAAGTGTGCATTTCTTGCAACCAGCCTTATATTTGTCTCATATTTGTGGAAATCAGTCATAACCTTGTAGATGCTTCAATTCTGGTGTTATACATAAAAATAAATTCACTAGTCTAGTTTAATGAAAAGAAGGACTAGGGGAGACATGATAGCAGTGTTCCAATACCTCAGGGGCTGCCACAAAGAAGAGGAGGTTAAACTATTCTCCAAAGCACCTGAGGGTAAGACAAGAAGCAAAGGGTAGAAACTAATCAAGGAGAGAAGCAACCTAGAACTAAGGAGAAATTTCCTGATAATGAAAACAATTAATCAGTGGAACAACTTGCCTCCAGAAGTTGTGAATGCTCCAACACTGAAAGCTTTTAAGAAGAGGTTGGACAACCATTGTCTGAAATGGTATAAGGTTTCTTGCCTAAGCAGAGGCTTGGATTAGAAGACCACCAAGTCCCTTCCAACTCTGTTTATCCTATCCTATCCTATCCTGTCCTGTCCTGTCCTGTCCTGTCCTGTCCTAATCTCAGGAAGAAGGAATAAAACTTCATTTGAAAAATAAAATAAAATTTTAGAGGATAAATTTGTGTGCAGAATCATGGATAGAGTTAAGTTTCCCAGTCCTTTAATAATACTTTGCCTGTCAACCACTCTTTGTTGATTCCCCAATTACCATTATCTGTTCCAGGAGTGGGGGAATTCTTGGATAAATTACAGAACAATTGAAGGATGGGGAGATCTCAACTACAAACTTTTCCAGGCAATTGTACCAAGAAAAGACAATAGTTGGTATAGCAATTAAAAAAAAAACATCTTGTCAAATATCAAGAAATCATGTGGACATAAATTACTTTTGAATGCTTAATAAGAGCCAGGTTATAGCCATATCAATAAGATACTCTAGCTCATACCATGTCCCTGATTGTGGTCATTCAGCATCTGGAGACCTAGTTAGGTACTCCATAATCTGGAGTGATCCCTACATGAGGACTCTGGATAAGGGTCATTTAAACGAAGCTTGTCAAATACTTTGGCCATGTAATGAGAAGGAAGGCTCACTGGAGAAGAGCCTAATGCTGGGAAAGATTGAGGGCAAAAAAAGAAAGGGACGGCAGAGAATGAGGTGGCTGGATGGAGTCACTGAAGCAGCAGGCGTGAGCTTAAATGAACTCAGGTGGATGGTAGAGGACAGGAAGGCCTGGTGGAACATTGTCCATGGAGTTGCAATGGGTCAGACATGACTTCTCAACTAACAAGAACAAAACAAAGTCTGTATCTTGCAGCTGAGTGCAAATGCTGGCTGGAGAGAAATCTTGGCTCATGTGGAGCCAATAGATAAACATTATAAGCCCTACTCCATGTCTTGTTTAAATAATTCATTCGTTCATATAAAAACCACACTCCTGCAAACATTCTCATTCAGCATGTACACTTCTGCAGAGAAAAGATGCAATTTGATTACTGTCTCACTAGGGTCATATTCATGTTCTAGTTTTATGATGCCTGAAGAAGTCTTGAGTCTGACAAAGAGAGAGATGAATTCAAGGAAGACCAAATCTTCAATTGAAGCCTCTTTAAACATGAATACTTCTATTTTCTCCAAAGGCTGAAACAAAAAGAGAAGGGGTGGATGGGTGGGGGAAGATCTAAATCTTATATTCAGTTTCATATTGTCCCTGCAAGGAACACATCATTTGGCCATGCCTTGGCTGGTTTGCCATTTTCCTATTGTGAATCTTCCATGGGAAGAAACAGGCACTGATATTTAGTTTATTTTATTTTACTGTCATTGCACATTGTACAACAAAATTAAATGCCATCTTCAGTGTACATTATAACTATGAAAATAAAAACACAAAGACACATTCTATGCAATTGAATTGAAAACCCCTGATATTGCATTAATATTGCACTATACAGTAGAATTTAATATAGTCACTGCTCTGAGATAGAAGCTGTTTTTCAGCCTATTTGTCCTTGTTTTTATTGTCCTGTACCGTCTGCCAGAGGGTAATAGTTCAAAAAAAGGATGCCCAGAATGAGATGGATCTTTGAGAATGTTTTGAACTTTCTCAAGGCAGCAGGAGCTATAAAGCTCTTCCAAAGAGGGGAGAGGGCAACCAATGATCCTCTGGGAAATGAAGTTAACCCTCTGGAGCACTGTCCTATCTGCCTCTGTGCAATTGGCAAACCATACCCAGGTGCAGTAAGTTAAAATACTCTCCATGGTGCAGCAGTAGAAGGTCATCAGCAGTTTTTATTCTGGATGAGGTTCAATCCCAAATGAACCCATTGCTTCATTGGTTCCAACTCTTGTTCCTCAATGCCTTGGAGCTGTGGCCACTATCTTCTGTCCTGGATATGACATCCCATTTCTCAGCCTGTACAGTCTGCCAGGGTTTAGATTTATAAAGACAAACCTGAGGCAGATTTGTTCACATCACAGACATTTTATTCATTCATCATAGGAAGCCCACAGGTCAACAAAAATTGTTTTCTAAAAATAGGGATCCTTATCCAGCACAGAGAAAATTTTATTTCTGTGAACATACTTCATGGTTGCTTTAATGTGATGTGTTTCTTCAATGTTTCTTAGCAAACAGCTGTGGGGAACACTTTAATTATAAAGGATACCTTTGATCGGCAGTAATAATACAGGCATTCAATAGCTGTGCTGCATACTGAATTGTCTCTCAAGCTGTGCTAAGTGCATCTGATCTGAACACATAACAGGCAATCATGCCCAGTTTGGGATTTTGATTATCTGATAATAAACTGCTAAAAACCTCACCCGTTGTCTTGTCTTCATCATATATGTTCTGCTTTGCTAACGTCACATTTGACAAATTTCCCTATTGATTAGAAAGTTATGAATAGAGCAGCTGCTTGGCATCAAGTAAATATTTGGGCTGAAGCACGAGATTGGAGATTGTCAAATATTGTGTACAATAATGTAGATTTGGCAGCTGGCACGGAAGTAATCCCAATGATAGACTTTTGGAACATGCATAGCTTTGGGTAAGTTGGAGATTGCATCTGTCATAAATCAAACATGACAGAGTGTCTTCAGGTGGCCATGAGCACCCAAAGGGGCAGTTTAGGCTTGGAGACAATTCTTTTGCTTTGTGTGGCAATCCAGTCTGAGGTAGCCACTGCAGGGAGTTTTCCAACTTCTTCTAAACATATCCAGTGAAGGGAACCCCCACTTCCCTTTATCTTTGCTTCAACTTTCAAACTGTTGTGGTGAAGAATCCCCCTCCCCCACTTTCATGAAGAATCTGCTTCCCAGTACTTTATCAAGAACAGGATTTAGGGTTTTTTGTGTGATATCTTTCTCTGTATTTGAAGAACATTCTCATATCTCTCTTCAAATCTCTCTTTACAAGATGAAACATGCCCCTCTGCTTCAGCAGTCAGGACTTAATGTTTACTGTATTCCCCAAACGTCTTTCTTGCCTTTTTCTGAATCTGTTGAGAATTCTTCCTGTGATAATCGTTCCCAGAACTGGATATAATATTTTATCTTGGGGTAATCAGACCAAAGGAAGATATGAATTTGAATTCATTATATGCTATGAATTTGAAACTATATTTGTTGATGCAATCTACAGTTGCATTTACCATTTCTGCAGCTGTAACCTATTGCTGATTCATATTGAGTTTTTAATTAACTACTCTTCCAAGTTCTTTATTACAGGTATGACTCTCAAACCAGGCAGCCTGTGCATTTGACTAAGGTTGCGCAAATGAAACACATTGCATTTTGGGGTTTACTCCTTTGCTCCTTCCACAGGTTAAAAAAATTCCTATTTAAATGTTTGAAATGTTTGTTTGAAATGTTTATTGCATTTGTATGCCGCCCTATCCTGAGAGACTCAGGGCAGCTAACAAGCAAAGGGGAAGGGAAATACAAACAAAAGACAAAACAGGCAAGTTAAAAACAGAGCAACAGTCACAACAGTTTAAGTGGGGCCAGGAACTCATCAGCCCCAGGCCTGCCGGAATAGCCAGGTCTTAGTGGCTTTGCGGAAAGCCGGAAGGGTGGTGAGGGTCTGGATCTCCACGGGGAGATCGTTCCGGAGGGCTGGAGCAGTCATAGAGAAGGCCCTCCCCCGAGCTATATTTAGAGCTAAAATATAGGATCTTTATACTACATGTCTCCTGACAGATTAAAAATTACTGAAATATCTGAGATATTCTGGAAATTTAAGCACCATATACTAAGCAAACTCAATAGAAAATCCTCCCTCATGTCAATCATATTATGACATGTTTCTTGTAAAACTAGATTACTCTTCATTAGGGCAATGCATGGACAATGCCACAATTAGCCTATTTTAGACTAGAAGTAACATTTTAAATACTTCCTTTGTTTAGTAATATCTTTTCTGTTCCTACTGCTTAATGGACTTTTGAATTGGTGACCCAAATTTCAAGTGACACTATTATGAATTGTGGCAATAGTCTACATAACTTTAACAGGTATTTATATTTTATAATATAATATAATGCAATATAATATCTCTACTCTACTCTACTCTACTCTACTCTACTCTACTCTACTCTACTCTACTCTACTCTACTCTACTCATAATAATGGTGAGTCAGTTTAGTCTATTGGCTAAGGGAGCAGGCTAAAAACCAAGAGATCAGAAGTTCAAGTCTGATCTTAGCCATAAAAGCAATGGGTGACCTTGGGCCAATCACTCTCTCTCAGACGAAGAGTGTATGTAACCTCATAGCGTTGTTGTTGTGGGGAAAAGAGGAGGTGGAAGAAGTATTAGATATGTTCTCCACTTTGAATTGTTTACAAAAATAAAAAGGCAGGATATGAAATAAATAATCAGCATATCTATTTTTCTATGTGGAAAAGGGGGAGATCCAGGTATTTTTTTTTTTAATCTCCTGTTTATTAGTAAAAGACTGCATGGCCTGAAAAAGAATATAAATTATCTGAGAATACTTCTAGATCAAATCTCACAATATCTGATAATATCATGGAGAGAACAGTGTGCTTTGTCAGCCTTCCTAATATTTCACTATTTACAGACTCTACATTCTGGCTAAATTTGAATGGCATGCTCGATTAGACTAAATTTGGGTTGCACAATACATTGTCCCAATAAATACAGGAGAACCCTGGATAATCTGAAGCAATGTTCCCTCTAATATTTTTTCAGTGTGAGCAGAAAAGTAGTGTTTGAGCGGCACATTTTCATGCCTGAGCACAGATGTCACCTAAGACAACAACGAAATCAGTATTATTTGAAACTTAAAGTTATGTTTATTCAAGGTACCCGCTTAATTAAAAGTGTTATATAATATCAGTATCACTTAACAACGTTCCTGCTTAGCAACCAAAATGTTGGCTCAGAAACTCTGGCATTGAAGCATGCAAGTCTTAAAGCTGTCAAGTTACAAGATCCTTGCACCCCTAACCCTTTAGGAAAAAAAAAAAACAGGGGTCTTCAAACCTGACGGCTTTAAGACTTGTGGACTTCAACTCCCAGAATTTCTCCTCCAGTCACGTTGTGGTGACGTCATCTGCATGGATCTGCTCCATCTTTGTTTTTTTTTCACAGGGGGCAGGGCTGCCGCTGAAGATGCCAACGAGCCCCCGCCACCACCAGAATAACTGCTGCTGCCTCCTCCTCCTCCTTCAACAGCACCACCACATTTGCTGCCCAGCGCTGCAGCTGTGGTGAAGCCGCCAAAGCGCCCGCTGGCGCCCCCGCCCATGGCAGCAGCGGTGGTGCCTCCCCCTCTGCTCGGAGCACCTTAGCTGGGCACTGGGTTACACCTGCCGCCGCCTCCACCTCTGCCGTGCTTTTGAGAAGCCATGAGGCCTTTTTTTCCTGCTCCCGCCCCCTCCGCTGCCTTCCTACTAGCTCCCGCGGCCTCATGGCTCCTCAAAAGCATGGCAGAGGAGGAAGGGGGAGGGATAATGCGGGGGTCAGCTCAGGTGCTCCGCGTGGAGGGAGAGGCACCACTGCCACGGGCGGGGGTGCTGACAGGAGCTTTGGCGGCTTCACCTCAGCCGCAGCGTCGGGCGGCAAATCCGACAGTGCTGTTGGAGGAGGAGGAGGTGGCAGATGATATTCTGGTGGTGGCAGGGGCTTTGGGGGTTCATTTCAGCTGCAGCGCCAGGCGCAAGCGGCTAGGATTGGTTGCCCACAAAGGACCTCCCCAGGCTTGCTTTGCTGAACACAGGGTGACTGACACTAGTTTGAGAGGCCGCGGCCGGTGCAAACTACCGTCAGTCGCTCCGTGCTCATCAAAACCAGTCTGGGGAGGTCCTTTGTGGGCAGCCAGTTCTAACCACCTGCAAAGGACTTCCCTGCGTTTGCTTTGCTGAACACGGGGCGACTGACGGTAATGAGCAGCGCAGCCGGCGCCTAGGAGGTCCTTGGAGACTGGCTGTGCTGTGTAAGCTCCTGCCGCCATTCCCCCACCCCCATGCTAACCCTAACCAAGACAGAAAATCTGAGGCCCCTCAGCTTCCCAAGCCTGTGACAAAAATCACTGTGCGGCAGTTAGAAACTGCTGTGCGGTGTTTTATTGCCATGTGCGCGGCCGCGCAGCCATGCACCTTAGAGGGAACAGTGATCTGAACATAATATCCCTGTAAACCAATTTCAAGATCTTACTAATGTTGTGGGCTGGGAGTGGGGAAGTACAGATTTAACCCTCTTACAGCTTTTAAGAGACAACATAATTCATCAGTCCTCTTAATGGCAGTGGCATATTGATAGATTACCTGGCTGAACTTGGCCTTCGTAAACTCAATTTGAATATATTAGTTATAAAATTGTAGATCCCACATCATTTGTTTAGGCAGATGACATGAGCCCACATCTGTAAGAATCCTCCTCTTGCAGTGTGATTTGCTCTAGCACCCAAGAGTGAATGAAGCCTACTGCCCATTGATTAGAAAACATCCATCTTTCAAAAACAATTTTCCCTCATGCATAGATGCAGAGGAACAGCAAGGAAGCTAAGATACCTGCCCTTGTTCTAGGTTAATGAACCTACTTATAGGAAGATAAGTTTGATTTAGTTTGAAGGTTGTCTTCAATTTTGTTTTTTAGAGCTGGTAAAATTCAGCCTTTGAATGCCTGAAATAATTTTTGCTTTGCGGCAAGTGAAAAATAAGATTAAAAGGCTCCTTGGTAGCCTTCTCAGTTTGGCTTGATGGCATTCCCCTTGGTTAGATTGTTCCACTCCAAAGCAGGTATACATAAATGATGGAATTTGATTGTTTGCATTTGGTCCATCGCTTGCTGCTGGGAAGTTCAGGATAGAAAGGGATGTTTCTATTTGTATTAGTCTAATGGGAAATCATGAGACAGAGCTATCTTCTCCAGGGCTTATTATTTTATTTGTGAGGAGATTTCTTAAGGCCTTGTCACATAAGCTGCCATTCTTTAGCAAATAATTTTGCAAAGCAGAGCTTTGAAGAGGAAAATAAATGGAAGCAAATTAAAGGCATTTCAGGTAACTAGTTCACACTCTCTGAGCCCAACTCACCTCACCGAGTTGTTGTGGGGAAAATAGGAAGAAGAAGGTGTGTTGGGTATGTTAGATCTCTGAAGCTGTTTCTAAAAATTATAAAGATGAGATATAAGTAAAACAAATAAATAATTGCTACTGTCCATATTATGAGAATTTCTGGGTCGGTCTTAATTAGTTTCACTGTATGTTTTGAAACTTTACATTCTTTAGTTGAGATTTTAATCTTTGCTGTACTCCAGGGTGTAGGGAGGTATAATATAAATAATAAAAAAGAGTGTGTCATAGCAAAAACAATGGAGACTGGGATCATCTATTATAATAAATCACAACTTACTGATTCAGTCAAAATTGTCTTGATTTAGAAAACACAATAAGACCCAGGATACCATAAAATGGTCAGGTGTGATGTTTATACAAAGATGGCAATATGCATGTTCCATAAGAAGAAGGGAGAGCAAATGAAAAATGCTGTGTTACATGAAATGTGAGGATGCAACTATATACACTGTGTGTATGTGTATATATATATTTTCCCGTGTAAGATTGAGTAAGATCAATCTTACATGGAAAAAGACCCGAATACATGTGTGTGTGTGTGTGTGTGTATGTATGTATGTATGTATGTATGTATGTATGTATGTATGTATATATATATATATATATATATATATATATATATATATATATATATATTTTTATATATATAACATATATATATATGTTATATTTATGCTGATAAATAAATAAAGGGAGACTAGTATAGATCTATTTCAAGCTATTTAGCTCTCATCAGCTAGCCATACCCTATGGGAATCGAACCTGTGCTCTATTGCCTCTCAGGCAGATGTGTTAACCATTGAGCTACACAGCTCGATTCCTTATCACTATAAATATAAATATAAATATAAATATAAATATAAATATAAATATAAATATAAATATAAATATAAATATAAATATAAATATAAATATAAATATAAATATAAATATAAATATAAATATAAATATAAATATAAATATATATATTTATATAAATATAAATATAAATATAAATTGTGTTGTATTTGTGCTGATAAATAAAGGGAGACTAGTATAGATCTATTTCAAGCTATTTAGCTCTCATCAGCTAGCTTGAAATAGATCTATACTAGTCTGCCTTTATTTATTTATCAGCACAAATACAACACAAATGTAACAAAGGCAACAGTAAAAATATTGGGTTTCTGTCTGGATGGTCTCTTGTGACGAGCCGATGGACAGAGAATGGAAGCAGTAAGCTTCCTCCCATATTTGGGCATACCAGGGGTTGTAACACTTAATACATACATACATACATACATACATACATACATACATGTCAAAGCACCTGGTATGCCCAAATATGGGAGAGAGCATACTGTTTCCCTTTTGCCTTTCACCTCCACTCCTGGAGCCTTCACAAAATGCAACACACAGACACACACATCTCGTTTTATCTGATTCTGTAAGTCCCAGTATTAAATAGCATCAAGAATAGGCTTATGGGTATTTTTTCCCCTTCTGTTTAGAATCTTTTGTGTCCAGTTTTATTTATTTATTTTTTATTTATTTATTTATTTATTTATTTATTTATTTTTTATTTATTTTTTATTTATTTATTTATCTATTCATTTATTTATTTATTTATTTATTTATTTATTTATTTATTTATTTATTTGACTTATATACCGCTTCATAGGGCTTTCAGCCCTCTCTAAGCGGTTTACAATTTTTTTTTTTAGCAAATTGAGTCAGCAACGTGCCCCCACAGTCCGGGTCCTCATTTCCCCCACCTCGGAAGGATGGAAGGCTGAGTCGACCTTGAGCCGAACTGCGCATCACAGTCAGCTAAAGTGGCCTGCAGTACTGCACCCTAACCACTGCGCCACCTCGGCTCCTGTTTGTTAAATCATAATGTAACTTACCTTTTTTAGGGGTTAAATTTAACTGAAATCTAAGAAATTAAGAAAGTTGTAAATCATTGAAAGATGATAGACTATTATTTTTCTATTTTTTTATCCTGCCTTTATTATTTTTATAAATAACTCAAGGTTCTGAACATACTTAACACTTTCTCCTCCTCCTGTTTTCCCCACAACAATAACAACCTTGTGAAATAAGTTGAGCTAAGTCCGTAATGGTGAACCTATGGCACGCGTGCCACAGGTGGACGTAGAGCCATATTTGCCAGCATGGCAGCCCTCGTGTGCATGCATGAGCCGGTCAGCTGATTTTCAGCCTTCGACGTCCGGAGAGCCAGAGGAGGCCATTTTCGGTCTCCCCAGGCTTCAGGAAAGCCTCCGGAGTCTGGGGAGGGTGAAAATCCCCCTCCCTGCACAGAGGGTCACGCCCACATCCGTGGGTGGTGATGGTGGTGTTGCTCATGCATGCACATGTGGTGGGGTCATGGACACATGTGCAGTTGGGTGGGCACACATGCACGCACACTTTTACCACAGCTTTAGAAAAATGTTAGCCATCACTGGGCTAAGGCATGTATAGTTTTCTCTTTCCAATGCATGCCTAACAACATGAATGCAACAATCCTGGACTTCAAACAATCTTTTTACCAGAATTTTGCTTCTTTGCAAAAATTAAAAAAGGTCATCATTACTTCTGTCAAATTATATTAAACACATTGGAGAAAATGTGGAAAGAAATATTACCATTGTGTTAATCCAGACCAAGCATACTAAAGCTGGAAAAAAAAAATGAAAAGAGATTGTCTCCTTTAACTGGTTCTCTCCGGTTCCTCACCAAATAGCAGCTCCATAATGAAAGTTAATGGCTAATTGTATTGTGTTAATTAAACTGAAAATGTCATACGACAGCTTGAAGAGGTCCAGATATTATATAAGGTTTAATCCATCATCTTTATGGGTTCTGGAAAGTGGAACAGAGAAATGAACATTTTCATCATTACTTTTTTTACAATTGATTTGTTGATCTTACAGTAGAATAAAAAAACCCAAGGACTATATAATTAAACAATCCCTTAGCATATTGGGGGTAATAAAATTTGCATGATCCTATTTGATACAGTTGCTATGTCATCCATAGTTCTATTGACACTGAAAAAAAAAGATATAGAGCTTAATTACCAGTGGTGGTATTTAACTTTTATACTTTTATTTTATGCTTGGATTTATACTCCACCATAATCAAATGACTGTTAGCAGCTTACAATGAAGACGACAAAATGACAATTGAAACATCTACATCGAACATCAACATAACTAACGACAAATGAAAGAGAAAAAAAGAAGAAAATTTGCACAGTAAATTAAGTCAACAAAACCATGAAAGATGCACTCTGGAATAATGGTTTTTAATTGCTTCTTAAAAACCAGTAGGAATGGGGCAACTTTGATCTCTGTAGGAGCCATTTCCTATAGCAGTCCTATCTATCTTCAGCTCTCTTCACTTTCTGGAAGGGTGGTACCTCTAGCAGCTCAGCCCTACAAGTTCTAATAGGTTGGGATGACATAATTGGGAGAATGGGATCCCGTTGATAACCAAGTTCTAAGCTATAAGTCATTAAGGACTATAGTGTAGAGCTTGCAGAATTGATGGCATCTGTTTCCAGTGTTGAGAGCTTGTAAGTACATAGGCTGCTTCATTCTGGACTAGTTGTAGTTTCAAAATGCTCTTCAAGGGCAGTCCCATGTAAGAGACGTTGCAGTAATCTACTTGGATGGTGAGGGCATGATTATTTCAGCTAGGTGCTCCTGCATCAGGTAGAATCTCAGTTGGTGCATCTGCTCAAGTTACGAAGTCTGTCTGCCCTCCTAGTAAGAATTGTGGGTCAAGGAGCATCCTAAGATTGCAAAACTGCTCTTTCAAGAGAAGTTTCTGCCCATTCATATGTGAAATTGAGGTTAACAGAGAACTTTTTTTATAAGCAGTATCTATTTGCTGCAGGATCTAATCTGGGTTGGTCCTGAAGCATTATCGTGGGAAACATATATTCACCTTCATTAATGAATATCTGTTTGCCACTATGATGTGAGAAACTTTCTACAATTGTGTAAGTAATTTGTACTGTGTTCTGGAGTGAATCAAAGGCCAATTTCTGATGGATAGCTTTGATGTACTGGTCATTGGAGCTGGAACTGAAATCTGATTAATTATTGTCAGAGTGTGACTATGTGAGACAACTCAGGACCAAATACAGTAAACAGAGTTTTGTATTTCAATAGTGGTTTTATCTACAAAGAATATATTTAAACAAATATATTCCTTAAACAAACAGCAATAAGCAATTATAGCACGGAAACACACATGGAGAAAGAGATACATTCCAACAGGGCCTCTTCTTATTACAGGCTCTTAAAGTGATATCAGCCCCAAAACCTTGCTGACTCATTCCCGCATTACATCATTGGAGCAGCTGGTCAGCTTTTAAATCTTTACCCTGACCATTATTAATTAATACACTAATAATATTTAGAAGTTGGTCAATTCAAAAATGACTGTGGCAGCTTACATTAAAAAAAATGGAGATAGTCCTTTCTTGACGTATGACCATTTGTTTAGCAATCATTCAAAATTATGACAGTGCTGAAAAAAAAGTTACATTTCATAAACAATGGACTGAAGCTATTTATTGTGCTATTACATTTATCCCTCTTTTCTTCCAGAAGCTCAGACTGGTACACCTAGTTCATCCTACTGTCATATCTTTTATTATTTACAACCTCTCTGTGGAGGTGAGATTAGGCTGTTAAGCAGAGACTGGTTGGAAATCATCCACTGAATGCAATGGTTAAGTGGGGATTTGAACTTGTTTCTTTCCATTCAGCTGCAATTCCCTTAACAATGATATCATCCTCTCTTCACATCAGGGTGCATATGTACAAGTGCCTTTCAGGATGCTCCCCCCCCCCCCACACACACACACTATGGAGTGACAGCAGATCATGGGAATAGTGATTGTAGTGACTGAGTTGCCACACTGAAAAATGGAAGACAGTTTTACACACTCTTGAAGTGACAGCTTCCACCAAGAAAATCAAATCTCAAATGCATACTAGGCAGGATTAATGGGCCCATATTTCAGCAGAATCTCCTGCCATTTCTTGATTTAAAACTTAACTACTCCTTCTCTCTCTCTCTCTCTCTCTCTCTCTCTCTCTCTCTCTCGGTGTCTGTCTTTCTCTCTTTCTAACTCTCTCTCTCTCTCTGTCTCTTTGTCTTTGTCTCTCTCTCTCTCTCTCTCTCTCTCTCTCCCCCCTCTCTCTCCCCCCCTCCCTCCCTCCCTCCCTCCCTCCTTCCCCCTCTCTCGATATTCCGGCATGACTTCTCTATTGTATGTTCTATTTAGCAATGCCTATTGTAGATACCTGCTGGTTTCCATATCACTGGGGCCTTTTGGTCAGAAGGAAGGGAGGGAGGGAGGGAGGGAGGGAGGGGGGAGGAAGGAAGGAAGGAAGGAAGGAAGGAAGGAAGGAAGGAAGGAAGGAAGGAAGGAAGGAAGGAAGGAGGATTTTTCTGACTGAAAGCAATCAACCAATGGAATAGCTTGCCTTCAGAAGTTGTGGGCGCTTCATCACTGGAAGCTTTCAAGAAGAGACCAGACTGTCATCTGTCAGAAATGGTGTAGGGTGACCCAACCTGCTTGGGTAGGGGGATGGACTAGGTGGCCTACAAGGTCCCTTCTAATTCTGTTAATCTGTAAAATTGTAATGGATGGATGGATGGATGGATGGATGGATGGATGGATGGATGGATGGATGGAAGGAAGGAAGGAAGGAAGGAAGGAAGGAAGGAAGGAAGGAAGGAAGGCTCTCCAATTTTCCTGATCTTAGTTTTAGAGAAATTACCCATCAAAGGCTGCTTGCAAGAGAATTTGGGCTTGCAGTGCTTCAAATACAATGCACACATGGATAAAAACTCTTCATTTTTCTAATTGGATTTTATTCCTTAGTGCAGGGGGTAGGTCACCTGATCATTTTCAGGGATTGTTTGGACTTCAACTCCCATCAGCCTCAGCAAGCCTTGCTAATAGTAAAGGCTTGTGGCAATCATAGTCCAGTCCATTTGGAGAACACCAAGTTGCCTATTCTTAAGCAATGATCAATGATTTATCCTGGGTTGTAGATTGTGCTTGATAATTATAAGAATAATTTCTATACTGTTTTCTGTTGAACTGATCTGGTAATACTTTTTCAGTCTAAGAAAAGGTAGGGCTTCGTGAATTATCAGATGCATGATAGCCTAAACTGATGTAGGTATTAAATTGGGATGGAATAGGAAAAAAAATGGGGTTAGTGACATGATGGTTATTCAAATGCCAGTTACATATGAGACCAATTGCATATGCTCGATCAATTAACAATTGTGTTAAAAACTTATCACTTTTGTCAAGACATTCTGAGATAGTGGGTCTGAGGAAGTGCTTTGACAATTTGGGTCTGCGAGGCTCCAAATATTGTCTCTGATGATAATAATTGAAAACTATTGGTTATGCAGATTTAATTCTACCAAGTTAAGGGCATCTGATATTCCTTTTGGCTGCACTTAGTTAAATTAGGTCTTCAGTTATTTTCAGAAGTGTATATTTCCTTAGTTCTTTGTCCATTTCTTCTTCTTTCTGGAGCTAAACAAACATTCCTAATTAATCACAAAAGCATAAAGAAACTAATAGCTAATTAGATCTTGATCCTCCTGAACCCCCAACACTGTTAGTTGCAGGATGATCTAATTTAGACCCAGGAAAGCTGATAGCAAACCATCTATTAAGTTAGAGAAGGGGAGGGTGAACACATTTAGTTTTTTTCTTACATTTGTATGGCTGTTGAGGATTCCTCCAGCTGATGAGTATTAAAAACTTATGACCTGTGACATATGGTACAAGTAAATTTACTTTGAAAAAAAAAAGAAGAATTAGGCTGGATTATTTCACAAGAAGATGTGAGATATGGGGTCTTTTATCATCCATAAAAGGCTGTTTTGTTTTGGTTCTTCTTTAATGGGTATGATGAGGTGGCTGGTTTATTGGCATTGTTCTACATAATTACTGTTGTGCAGAATTGTCAGACCAGTTGTTATGCAGCATCTTATTAAGGTGTGATTGCCTCTGTACAGGCTGGAATTGCTTAGGACCAGCTGAGTATGAGCCAAGAAAAAGAGGGAGTCCTCTCTTTCTCTTGGCAAAACCAAATCTCTCCTGTATCAGCTATTCTGTAGTAGTTCTTTTGATCCCAGAGATGATTATGTCTATATCCTGGAATGCAGCTGAAGGAGCAGGATAAAAAGGTCCAGTGCCAGAAATCTTTTATTTTGATTTGCATCAGTGCTTTATTCTGAACCAATGAAGTGCACCGTTCACACATTTAAGACACCAACTGGCACCATAGGCTCCACAGAATGATCAGACAGTTGAATAGAATGGAATGGAATGGAATGGAATAGAATAGAATAGAATAACAGAGTTGGAAGGTACCTTGGAGGTCTTCTAGTCCAACCCCCTGCTTAGGCAGGAAACCCTATACCACTTCAGAGAAATGGTTATCTAATCTCTTCTTTAAAACTTCAAGTGTTGGGGCATTCACAACTTTTGGAGGCAAGCTGTTCCACTGATTAATTGTTCTAACTGTCAGGAAATTTCTCCTTATTTCTAGGTTGCTTCTCTCCTTGTTTAGTTGCCACTCATTGCTTCTTGTTCTACCCTCAGTTGCTTTGGAAAGCAGCTTGACTCCCTCTTCTTTGTGGCACCCTTGAGATATTGGAACACTGACATCATGTCACCCTAGTCCTTCTTTTCATTAAATTAGACATATCCAGTTCCTGCAACCTTTCTTCATATGTTTTAGCCTCCAGTCCCCTAATCATCTTTGTTGCTCTTCTCTGCACTCTTTCTAGAGACTCTACTTTTTTTTTTTTTTTTTTACATCGTGGTGAGCAAAACTGGATGCAGTATTCCAAGTGTGGCCTTACCAAGGCATTATAAAGTGGTATTAACACTTCACGTGATCTTGATTCTATCCCTCTCTTTTTCTGGTCTAGAACTGTGCTGGCTTTTTTGGCAGCTGCTGCACACTGATGGCTCATATTTAAATGGTTGTCCAGTAGGACTCCAGGATCCCTCTCATAGTTACTATTATTAATCTAGGTATCACATAAACTATACCTGTGCATTTTGTTTTTCTTGCCCTAATATAAAGCCTTACTTTTTCATCATTGAATTTTATTTTGTTAGATAGCACCCAATGTTCAAGTATCTCAAGATCCTTCTGTATATCATGGAGTTTCATTATTTCTTTTTTTTAAAGGCAAAAACTTTGAGATGATTTAGAGGTTGGTTATGGCAAACATGATGAAGTCAATGTATCCAGATAGTCCTTTCTATTAGTGTTGAATGAACTATGGAATTTAATGCAGGACCCAAAAGCAAATAATCAAGGCTTACAGCAGTCTTTATTGGATAGCATGTGCTGATGGATCTCCCTCCAATGAAGGGGTCCACTCAGTGGGGAAATTCATTTTTTTTTACTACCAGTTCTGTGGACGTGGCTTGGTGGGCGTGCCAGGGGAAGGATGCTGCAAAATCCCCACTCCGTCCCCACTCTGGGGCCAGCCAGAGGTGCTATTTGCTGGTTCTCCGAACTACTCCAAATTTCCACTACCGGTTCTCCAGAACCTGTGAGAACCTGCTGAATTTCAACCCTGGATCCACTCATATTTATATATTCAGAAAGGCAGCAAAGACTCATGCATAAGTAACCTATAATGTAAGCATGCATAATACCGATATTTTATTTATTAAGAAAATTTATGTGGCTGCCCAAGTCACTCATACAGGCTTACAGAAATAAAACCCCAAAACAAAGCTCAATAACCCTACAGCAACTATAAAAAGTGCCAAAGTGGTGTGTGTGTGTGTGTGTGTGTGTGTGTGTGTGTCAAATTTATTTTGCCATAGTGATGATGTGCCATAGGGAGGGAGCCACCATTAATAAGGCTCTTCTTCTTGGTTCCACCAGATGGACATGTTTAAGGGAGGGATCTAGCCATAGGTAAAAGATCTTAATTTACTGTAGGTCAGAGGTCTTCAAACTTCACAACTTTAAGACTTGTGGACTTCAACTCCCAGAATTCTGGGAGTTGAAATCCACAAGTCTTAAAGTTGCCACGTTTGGGGACCCTTGCTGTAGGAAATTCACCTCAGTTCACTCCCTGCACCTGTTTTCTTTCAGAAACTTATGCTTATGCTATCACAGGATGCTACAAATTGCTGGAAATCTGTTTATAAGAGTACTACAGCAACAAATTGGAGGGAAACATCTCCCATAAATCAAGAAGAGGGAGCAGTTTGGGAATGCCAACCACCAAAAACCAACAACACATTTCATATTGCAAATCTGGGGGATTGTTCTAATAAGATAACAGACTGTGGCCTTCTCTCTCCATATATCAGCTTGATTTAATCGATTCCACTCATATTGTAGGAACTGATTTTTCCCACAATACCAGTTAACTCTCTAGGACAGTGGCAAGGGGGGAAAACGTATTTTGCAGATGCTCAAGGGCTCTTTTCTCTTGTTGAGTTTCCTGGGGAGGACTGCAAAGATTCAGGGTTGTTGGTTGTTTCTTGGGTTTTTTATTTATTGAAGAGAAGAGGCCAGGTAGCTCTTTGATGTTCTCTTCAAATATCCTTTGACTGAGGAAAGTGCTCCCTACTGAGAGGTGTGGTGGACACTGAAAAGGATGCGTTGCCCTGTCCAACTGAAGCTATTTATCTTTGCCTGCCTGGGAACATGAATCAGCTTGCCTGCAACTTCTTTCGCTACCACAGGAGACACTTAGCCCAGGAATACAATCCTGACCAGTCTTAAATTTAGCCTTGTTTGATCTCCTTGCGGAGCATCACCCTACTGGCCATCATCCACAGCCTAAAAGTATTCCAGAACAAGGAGAAATGAATTGATATGTCAGGATCCAAGTTTCATTCCTGGTTCTTCCATTCCTAAGGGGTTTGTGCACTCAATCTAGAGGTGGGATTCCTTGTCATAATACCTGGCATCTTCTCTCTGGGCCTTGTTGTGGTTCTTTCTTACTTCTGCTGCTGTCAGGTTCTGCCTTTATTCACATTGCATACAATATGGCTGGTTACATTTTGTAGTTTGGTTACTTTTCTAGTGCTCCCTAGGCAGGTAGGCCAAGTTGAATTGCCTTGTTCTTTACTCAATAGTTATACCATGCCAACAAATGGCTTGGAGCAAATTTTGCTAAACCAATTGAAATTGCTTATAAAAGAACATACACATGTGTTGTGGCCCAGCAGGAGCCGTTGGAGTTGCCACCAGACTCCGACAGTGAGGGGCCCTATGAGTCGGCTCTGGAGGATGTGGAGGACCCTGGACAGGGTTCCGACTCCGAGCAGGGCGCAGAGAGACTGGTTGGCCACCAGGTGGCGCCTGAGCCTTGGACCAGTGGGGAGGAGACAAGGGAGAGTGATCCAGAAGCCAGCAGTGAGTTGTTCCTGGATGCACGCCATCGAAGAGCTACTAGGCATCAGGAACAATTACGCAATTACAGGAGGTAATTGCGCTCAGCTGGTGGTCATTAAGCTCCTCTCCAGACTATAAAAAAGACTGCTTGTGCACACACCCTCTTGCAGAAGTCAACACATTGACTAAAGAGAACTGTTGTAACTAACAGTGGCTTGATTGCTGCCAAGGTTTGTCTGAGTTGCTGCCAAGGTCCTTATCTGTTTGTTTGCTTGGCTTTCAGCCACCAAGATTGTGGTCTTGCTATTAAAGTACATTCCAGTTAAGCTTGTCTCGGCATTCATTACTGGATGGAGGAGGGGGTCAGAACACACATGTATCCCTAAACATCCATTATAAAAACAATGTGGTAAATGGAGAGAGAGGGGGAGGGAGGGAGGGAGGGAGAGAGAGAGAATAGAAAAAAATATTTGTATCTTAATGCTGATTGATGGAGTCATTACGGCAGTTTGCAGCCTCCTGTGGTAACATAAGCATGTTTTTACAATTTTGCCCAAAACACACCCTTCTGATTTTTGGCAAAATAATGTCCATGGCAAACTATTATTTTAACAACTATAGTGTTCACTTAATGGCTGTGGATTGGCTTAATAGCTGCAGTGATTCACTTACCAATGGCTACACAAAAAGGTCATAAAATCGGGTTGGTCATGTGATTGATCCTTTTTTCGACTGTCAACTGATGACTCTGATGGGCAGGCTCCATTAGGTCATAAGTCGAGGGCTACCTGTATAATGTGACTTTCTCATTGCCATTTTCTTGCAATCACTTTATTTACTCATGGGAATGGAATCTGCATGGTGTCGAGCCCAAATTTGACATATGTGTAGCCATTTTATTTAGCTCTCTATTATACTCATGTATTCCTTTTCTTTCTCTTTACTATGTAAGGTGGGTTTTTGGGCTCACCACCTTCTTAAGGTAGGGAGTGGGAAGGAGCAAATAGATAGCGAGGGTTGTTTTGCCTAGGTGAACTTCTTTCCTGTGGCTGCTCCTGGTGAGAATGGGAGGTAGAGTTTGAAGACACCAGACAATGTGGATGTGACTTTTGAGGGATGTTTTTAATTTACAATATTATATGGTGTAATTCTGGTTTGTCTCAGATCCGAAATTACAACAGACTTTGCCAACTTGATGTCTACCTAAATAAAAGAAATTTGTTTTTGAAGATGAACTTTGAACAATTGTCAGCCTCTACCTTGCATGCTTGCTGTTGGGTGCCATAGTAATGAGGAGGGTGGGGGCTCATGGTATTTGGGAGGGGAATAGGTGCTGGTGGAGATATCATGAAGGGAGTTTTCTTCTCACCATTTTCTGCTCATGCTGATGGCTCGTGTTTGGGTTTGGTCAAGGTCAACTGTCTCTGCATACCAACTGAATGAGGCCACTTGAAGATGCATCCCACACGATACCTTTGGGAGCTGGAGATTGGACATTGGGTTGGGATAACTAGGGGGAGTGTTTTGGGTAAACATTTGATATGTACAAGTTCACACTTTTTTGCTTCAGATCTTGCTTACTTTCACTGTTTTAATTTCATGTCCAGTAAAAGTACTTTTTCTCTAATTAAATGGAGTTGGGGGGGGGGGTTCTTTCTTGGATTTTGAATGAGGCAAACCTGACAACAATTCTTCTTTGGATGGGTTTCATCACTTGGAAACCTGATCTCTGTGTTGAGTTTTCCCCGGGGAACAATAAGGAAATGAACTCTTCCCAAAAAGCCATCTGGCAGCAGAAACTCCATGTAGTGCATAACTACGGCATCTCTCCTGGCATTCAATCATGACTGGCTTCTTTCAGGAAGAACTACATTAAAGAGGATTTGCAGGTGTGAGAAGAAAGTGACATTTAACATTATGCTGTTATGTGAGATCTTCTGAACCATTAAAGGAGAGGCGGTTGTGGGAGAGATGAGAGTTGCAAAAGTAACTCGGCCTCTTGATTGGGGAATATGCCTTTGATCTTTACTCTTCTCTGACTGAACCATTTGTCTCAATCAATTGCACTGCATACTTTTCAACTGCAGAAAGAAAGGTTTAGGTGAAGATGTTATAAAGAATTCATCTTTCCAAAAGTAGCCAGAAAAGAAGGTAGGTGTGTGTGGGGGGGCAGGGAATAATAGATAGGGCAATATCTTCATTTCTGTGACATCTTCATGCGGAGTATATGACTGGATCGGTGATGCGATTTGTCACTGCGCTTAGTTGCTTGATGTGCCAAACTTGGGGCAGAAATATTAGCTTAAAATTCTGTGCTGCAGCCTTGAGCACTGCATGCAAAATCCAGCTGCCATAACTAAGTTTGAGGGTGTTCTTATTACAAGCAGCTGCCTTCCATCTGCTCAGCTCTCCTTTAATGCAGAGGCAGGCAACATCTGCTGGGGGGTGGTATCCTAAGTAAGTGTGCAAGTCTTGGATAGGGCTAGAATAAAGCAAAACAGAA
The DNA here is from genome assembly GCF_009769535.1 of Thamnophis elegans. Classification (NCBI taxonomy): domain Eukaryota; kingdom Metazoa; phylum Chordata; class Lepidosauria; order Squamata; family Natricidae; genus Thamnophis; species Thamnophis elegans. The sequence goes on from NC_045541.1 coordinate 161,210,416, forward strand.
CAGGATAAACAGGATAACAGAGTTGGAAGGGACCTTGGAGGTTTTTTAGTCCAACCCCCTGCTTAGGCAGGAAACCCTAAATGGTCCCTTCTTAAAAACTCCCAGTGTTGGAGCACCCTCAACTTCTGGATACAAGTTCTTCCATTGATTAATCAAGAGACGGGTTTTAAATATGTAATATTTATAAATGTACACATTTTAACTGTCCAGACATCTCAGTTCCCTGAGCAGGTTGTTTTTTTTAAAAAATGCAATATTATACAATTCAGGATAAAAATAGCGTCATGCCATTGAAAACCACAGGAATTATATTGAACACAGCAGGTTAAAGTCATAAACCAGCTAAAGTGGTTCCCTAAAATGCATGGGAAAATAAGGCTTTCATCTGGAAAGGGACAAAATACATTCAGTGAATCTCTCAGAGTGGGACATTTCGCAGCTAGGATCTAAAAAGACCCTTAATTTGTTGTCTCCAATTTGCCTTACTGGATGGAGGCATCTGGAGAAAAGCCTCCATTTGAGACCTTAAGAGTTTGGGTAAGTGAATTGAATTATTTGAATGTACTGAAATTGGTGGCCAGCCAGATGCTTTCAAGCCCAGAAGAATAGAATAGAATAGAATAGAATAACAGAGTTGGAAGGGACCTTGGAGGTCTTCTAGTCCAACCCCCTGTTTAGGCAGGAAACCCTACACCACTTCAGACAAATGGTAGAAAAACATTTGAAAAACAGTACAGTTTTACCAAGTGGCATTCTCATATATGCTGTTTCATTGTTATCAGTAAAGGAGAAAATTTGTAGCTCAGGGTTGAAATGAGAGGTCTTTGATGCTCTCTGACCTTGCTTGTTTTCTTGCAGATGTTTCATTCCCCCCTAGGTAACATTACTCTTCAAGCACTGAAGCTGTTACCTAGTTGGGTAATGAAATGTCTGTAAGAAAGCAACCAAGCTCAGAGAACACCAAGGACCCCCTATTATTTCATTGTTACCCAGTTTTTTTCTTCAGCGTAAAAATAGTTGTATACAAGGAAACAACCATACAGGTTTTTTTTTAATCACATGAGATATTTGAAAATGGACAGAGAATAAAATATTAGTAAGTAAACTGAATGTGCAATTGTCATCAAATGTAAAATGAATCATTTCATTATTATGTAATTAAGTGAATATATTGTATATACAACTCATCATATTATGTTGGGGAAAATTGCAAATTTCATAACTATAAACATTAATGTTGATATTCCCACCATTTGTCATTATAAATAGTATAAAATAAATACACATAAACTTATGGGGAAAAAAAAACTTTTAAAAAAACAAATGCTAAAAATAATAAGTAAAAACAAACAGTTCTAGCTTCCTTTCCATTCTGGCCAATTGGTGAATTATATCCAGTTAAACATTAAACTAGCTTCTGGTTACCATATTTATAATAAATATTTTTCCTTTAAAAATAGTAATCTAAGCATAGTATATAAAAGAAAACTAATGTTGCTAGGAGTAGGCTTCAAAAATTTCAACAACGGGTTCTCTGCCCGGTTCCTGGGTGGGCGTGGCCATGGTGACCATGGCCTAGTCAGCCTCCTGCACCACATCAAGGGGTGGTGGTGGTTCACCACCAGACTCCTGAGGCTTTCCTTGAGCCTCTGGGAGTACAAAAGCTGCCGCCTCCGGCCTTCTGGAAATTATGGGAGGCCTGTTTTTCCCCTTCTCTGAGCCTCTGCTCAGGCCCTGCACTTACCTCACATCCAAAAGGCGGCACCCTGAGACTTCTGGGAGGGGAGGTGTGGGCCGGGGCCAGCCAGGGGTGGGATTTGGAGGTTCTCCAAACCAGCCATAATGTTAGCTACAGGTTCTCCTGAACCCAGGCAAACCCATAGCAGCCCACCCCCGAATGTTGCTTAAGTTAGCAATAGTAATAGCACCTAGACTTATATAAGGGTTTATAGTGCCTTACAACTTTCTCTAAGTGTTTTACAGAGTCACAATATGGGTCCTCATTTTATTGACTTCAGAAGGATGGACTGCTGAGTCAACCTTGAGCTCGTAAGGATTGGGCTTGCAACACTTGCTTTTGTCATCGCTCCATCTTACTTTAAGTCTCTTTCATGGACACTTTTTATCAAGTGGGATCCATTCTATGAATGTCTTGGTCCACCTGCCATCAGTTCTTCTTCCTATGTGACCAGCCCATTTCCATTTCACTTCTTTTATTTTGAATTTTACCAATTTATATATAAGTCCTAATAGGTGGGACATAGTGGCTCAGTGACTAAGATGCTGAGCTTGTCGATCAGAAAGGTCAACAGTTTGGCGGTTCAAATCTCTAGTGCTGCATAACCAGTGGTAGGATACAACCGGTATGTCCCAGTACAGGTGTACAGGTGCCTGCTGGGAGGACCAGGTACCTTTTTGGTACGGTGCTCTGGAGGGCCCACCCACCCGCCTGCTCTCCTTACCGCTGTTTGAGCCGATCGGTGCTTTTGCACACATGCACAGAGCGTATGGCGCCTGGGCGACGCTCCGCTGACCAGCTGGAGCATTCGTAGGTGGTAAGTACGCTAATGTGCACTGCACATGTACTGCGCACACTCACATGGTGGACACTGGGCCCCGTTGCAGTGCACCGGTTGCAATGGGATCCGTAACCCACCACTGCGCATAACGGAGTGAGCTCCTGTTACTTGTCCCATCTTCTGCCAACCTAGCAGTTTGAAAGCATGTAAAAATGCAAATAGAAAAATAGGGACCACCTTTGGTGGGAAGGTAACAGCATTCCCTGCCCCTTTGGTGTTTAGTCATGCTGACCAGATGACCATGGAAACATCTTTGGACAGCGCTGGCTCTTCGGCTTTGAAACAGAGATGAGCACCGCCCCCTAGAGTTGGAAACAACTAGCACATATGTGCGAGGGGAAACTTTACATTCACCTAATATGTGGTCATGGTCTTGTAAAAGAGTTTCAGTTTCTGTCATTTGTCTTAAAGAAAACCTTGTGCTTTCCTAAAAATGTTTTTTTTTTTTAAATTCTTCCAACAATCTGCAAACACATCAGCTATGGTAAATTTTGGTCTTTGCTGAATAATTCTTTCTGTATTTTTAGTCTGTATCTAGAGTCTGGATATACTATACCTATATAGCTAATTACACATTTGCACAATAGTTGTCTTCAGATTAAAAGGCATTTGAAAGCAAAGCAAAAGACAAGATTGCTTGATGTGCTGGTTTTGTGGAATTCCATGTTTTTATCTAGCACTGCCGGGTAATATATCCTTTTAAGTTTTTAATCTCCTTTCCTTACACCAGAAATATCTGGGAGGTTGATTAAATTTATACCATCTAACATAGCATTCTGCTATTTGGGTCCAATTATCCATGACAAACAGTTCCATGAGAATATAATGTAAGCCTATCTCTTTTTTTTTTAATATTGCAAGCATTTTTGTTTTCTTTTCAAAAATAAATGCATTGGGTTTTGTTTTGTTTTTGCCAGTCTTGCAGATTTTATTTTTCTGGGATTCAGATTGGTGCCATTTAAAACAATTCTTTTAACAGAATAACAGAATTAGAAGGGACCTTGGAGGTCTTCTAATCCAACCCCCTGCACAAACAGGAAACCCTACACCATTTCAGATAAATGGTTGTCCAATCTCTTCTTAAAAAAAAAAAAAAAAAACTTCCAGTGTTGGAGAACCCATAACTTCTGGATACAAGTTGTTCCACTGATTAAGAAACGGGTTTTAAATATGTAATATTTACAAATGTACACAAAAGCCTACGCATACATTTTTCTAATTTTGTTTAAAAAATAATGTGGTGGTGTTACTTGGAAGTATATCAAATGCAGTTCCAAGTATTTTACTGTTTTTTTCAATTGCCCTAACAAAAGTTTCTTCTTTGTGGGTTAATTGTTCCATTATTATCTCTCTCTTTTTTGGTATGCTAATTTTATACCCTGAGAATTTAGCAAACCCTTTAATTGTTTTCATCAGCTGTTTTAGTGCATGTTGAGGTTCCATAAATGGTTAGTACTCCATCATCCGTGTAGCATTTTAATTTATATTCCTCTCGTTGAATCTTAATGCTTGGAGAAAAGCATTTCTGAGATCTGACACAAAAGAGGTTAGATGTTGTGGGAATTAGATGCATTTTAAAAAAAAGATGATTCTAGTTATTCAAAAGTATTTATTGGAAGTGAATGCTTTGTTTGAATGCCTGGCAGGTGCCAAAGCATAAGACAAGGTTGTTGTTGTTGTTGTTGTTTAGGAAGTTAGCACCCTCTCCTAGAAAAAGTGAGATATTTTAGGAAATATTAAAAGGGCAGAATATTTCCCCTAAAAGGGAGGCAGAAACTCACCCCCTCACACCTTTGTCAATGGGCCGTTAAGGCGGTTAAGGCCTGAGCCAGTTTATTCTACGTAACAATGAACTACCTCTTTCAGGCAGAGTCATAATAGGAATCCCAAAGCCCTTTCATTACATCATCACCCAGTAACAGCTCAACCAAGCTTGGGACTCAAAAGACAGCCATGCAAAGTTAGCTAAGATCCCCGCCCCCTCGGAGTATGACAGCCAAATGGGATACATTCCTTACACAGGAACATGAAGCTCTAAGGCCGGGCTCAAGAGAGGGTATAAAACTCAGTCTCTCTCAGCATTTCTTGCTTTTTTTCCCTTCAAGATCTTCAAGGCATGTGATCCCTCCCTCCCCCAACCCAGGACCTCAAACCAGTCCACCATTAAAACCATCTTTCCAGAGAGACACCATGTTTTCAATGTCTTTCTCCCCACTTAGAACTGAACCCAGATGGACATTTCCTCCCGCAGTTGTTTTAAAATAGGTGGCAAATGGGATGAAAATACAGAAAATACAGTGTTCAACGGGAATCTCTTATTCTGATGACAAATCTAATACAAAATAAAACATTCGGCTAATTCAAACGTACAGTTCAACCAATCTGTTCATTGTGCAATATAAATCATTGGTTTTTAAAGCTGTTTCATTAAAATCTTGCTTGCAATACAGTCATAAATAGTTGTTCAAAGTGCTACTACTCCCTCCCCCCTTTGCAAAATCTTATTCTATTGCTTAACCCTTTACTCTTCATCTATGGTTAAAATTCAGTTTGTTACTTTCGCCCAAAGTAACAAAGTTTGGTATTGATGTGTGTATAGATTCTACATGTGCAGGTAATCTTCGACTTACAACAGTTCATTTAGTGACCAAAGTTACAACAGCACTGGAAAAAGTGAGTTATGGCTGCTTTTCACACTTATAACCGTTGTGGCATCCCCATAGTCACGTTATCAGAATTCAGATATTTGGCAACTGGTTTATATTTATAGCGGTTGCAATGTCCCAGAGTTACGTGATCACCTTTTGTGACCTTCTGACAAGCAAACTCAAATGGGGAAGCCAGATTCATTTAACAACCATGTCACTAACTTAACAACTGCAGTGATTCACTTCACAACTGCGGCAAGAAAGGTCATACAATGAGGCAACCTTCACTTCAATATCTCACTTAGCAACAGAAATGTTGGGCTCAATTGTGTTCGTAAGTCGAGGACTACCTGTATTCTATCTCTTGGTATAGATACATGTAAAACGGATACATTCATGGCTCCAAACTGATTTGCTAGATTTTTGCTCAGTTTTGATTTTTCCTACTGGGACTCAATCTAAAAGTTCTGCAATAAGCAATATCCTTGGATGTAGGCATTAGGCAATTTCCGCTTTAGTTGCAACAATCTGCCTTTATCCACCTGGGATAAAAGTGCTGATTTTTAAAGCAAAACATGCTAAGACTAGGAACAGGGAATCTGATATTGTTTTATAGTTTTTGCTTCTTAATGAAAATCATATTTTTGATGTTATAATTAAAAGGAATGTGTTTGTTTCATCAGCAGGATAAAGATGCGTTTGAAATAAACTTGATTCTGGGTGGTTGGCAATATCTAAATTGCCTTTTTTTTGCAATGGTACAAAAGTTGTCTGAAAATTGTATTTTTCTTCTCACCCTAATCTGCTGCTCTGAAATTGTTCTCCTATGTAAGCCCTAATAAGTCCTAACCCTGCTTAACATTTTGAGATTGATGTCATCTGAATTGTCCTTAATTAAAGGTAATGAATAAATTAGAAGGAGATTTTTGGAAAAAGTCAACTCAAAGATGAGTATTTTTGAGCTAGATTTCACCAGCTGCTCTTTCCGCTGGTTCCCTTGAATTAATAGTAATTTTAGTGATTCCTTAAAAGTTATTCTTGTTATACAGTTTCCCCCCATTTGGATGTTTATATTTTTTGGTTTGATGCAACTTTCCAGATACAGCACACACTCATTTTCAGATGCATAATTCACAATATTTTATGGATTTTCAAATTTTGACCATAGAAGCTCAAATCAAATAAATATTGTTCATTGTTGTCATCTATCACGATCAGAGGTGGTATTCAGCAGGTTCTGACCAGTTCTCATGAACTGGTAGTGGAAATTGTGAGTAGTTCGGAAAACCGGTAAATACTACCTCTGACTGGCCCCACCCCCGTCTATTCTCTGCCTCCCGAGTCCCAGCTGATCGGGAGGAAATTGGGATTTTGCAGTATCCTTTCCCTGGAGTCGGGTGGGAATGGAGATTTTACAGTTTACTTCCCCTGCTACACCCACCAAGCCATGCCCACAGAACCCGTAGTAAAAAAAAAAAAAAGAATCCTACCACTGATCACGATGCTTGATTTGTTTGCAGAGTTCAGAAATCCACTCTGATTTATTTTATATCTTTCAGTCAAGTGGGGACAGAAATTCAGAAGACAAAGGTGAGCATAATAGAACAGAATATTTTCAGTTCAGGGCTGGACTATGGAGTTCTTGGTGTTCTCTGAGTTAGATGTTTGCTTGCAGATACATTGTTACCCAACTAGGTAATGATTATTTATTTAAAACATTTATATAGCTGCCCATCTTAAATTGAACTTAGGTGGCTCCCAATTAGCAATAAAAACAATATTAATAGTGAAACGTAATACAGAAATGTACTAAAACCATAAACATTAAACAGCTGGTACCAACATTAAATGTCTGACATACAGTCTCTCAGAAAATCTTCTCACCCACCTCAATCTATGCCAGGGCTTGGGGGAAAATGCCATGACTAAGAGAGTGGAGATCTGCCGAACTTCAGAGGGAAGGGTATTCCATATGGCAGGGACTGCTATTGAAAACACATGTTTCCTAATTCCCCATAAGCTGATAATATTTAAGGGTCGGGGCTAGGACAGTGTTGGCAAACCTTTTAGGCACCGAGTGACAAAATGGGAATGCATGTGTGCACGTGTGCCAGAAATTGGAAGAGCAGCCGCCCGGTGCATATTTGCATATTGGCCACCTGGTCTTCCGGTTTCTGGCACGCATGCATGTGTGAAGACCAGCTGGCCTGGATACATGCCCATGATGGTGAATCTATGGCATGTGTGCCATTTTCAGAGAGCCAAGGTGGCACAGTGGTTAGGGTGCAGTACTGCTGGCCACTTCAGCTGACTGTTATCTGCAGTTCAGCGGTTCTAATCTTACCGGCTCAAGGTTGACTCAGACTTCCATCCTTCCGAGGTGGGTGAAATGAGGACCCAGACTGTGGGGGCGATATGCTGACCGCTTAGAGAGGGCTGAAATAGTCTAACTGCTATTGCTATAGAAGTGGCACACAGAGCCATCTCTCCGGGCATGTGAGCCATTGCCCGTTGCTCTTCTAGGTTCTGACGCACCGGCCAGTTGGTCTTTACACACAGGGAAGCACAGGAAATTGAAAGACCAGTTGGCCTGCATGCATGCATGTGCTGCAAACCAGAAGATCATCTTCCTGGCATGCACATGTGCACCGGGCAGCTGTTCTTCCAGTTTCCATACACCCATGTGCATGAAGACCAGCTGGCCCATGCTGGAACCTGGAAGAGCAACGAGTGATGGCTCATATGCCCAGAGAGATGGCTCTGCATGCCACTTCCAGCATGCATGCCATAAGTTCTCCATTGGACATGTGTAAGGACCTGCCTCAGCTACTTCTCAGTAAAACATGACTCTTGAAACAATTTGCATTTCAAAAGGAACTTTTACTGAGAGACAGTGATTGCAGAGACATCAGGCGGGGTCTGAAATTTCCCTTCAACCCCCCACCCTAATGCCCCATGTCTACTGGTAGACAATAACATGTCTCAAAAGTGTTTTGAGAACTCCGAGACTGGATGGTGAGAAGAGATCTTCCTTGAGGCCTTGCAGCCTTGAGTAACATGATGAAACCGGCTTGAGAATGAGTCTATCCAGATGTCCCATCCTCCCTCTCTAATTCCCAAGTGGTTACCCCAAAAGCGAAAGCATGCAAAACATTCAACGCACAAAGCATGTGGGGGTAAAATGCTATTGGTTCAGACCGGATCATCGAAACCGGTAGTAAAAAATGCTACCGGTTCAGGTGAACCATATTTCTGATATCAACTGGACGACAATCAGCTGTGGCACATGATTTATATTAGCTGGAATCGCCGGATTTCCTGCTTTCTAGCTAATATAAACTGCATGGCACAGCAGATTCCTCCTCTTGCTGTTCTACTTACCTTTGCACACTCGGAAGACTAAAAAATGTTCCTTTTTTAGCGTGCATGCATCCCGCTCGGTAGCAGACTCAACAAACTGGTAGCAGACTTCAGAAAATTACACTGCTGGGAGCATGTCTACTCTATCTGATTTGGTAGAAGGAGTAGATGCCCTTACTGAAACGTAGTCCAGCAGATAACTAGCTCTGTATACTTACTCACTCTGATGAAGTTACCAAATTAGGAAATGAGGTGTACAAGCAAACAACCAAGGTCAGAGCTGAGCATGATATTGCTGGCAGACTGTTTGTGGCATATTATGTAGCTCTGAGGACCCATCTGAATATTGAAGTTTTCCACCAAGCCTGTCTGTTCTCACCTTCTCTGCCACCTGGCTCACTCATTCCCCAGACGCTGCTGCAGTGCTTTGATTGATGCTTGATATTTTCTTACTCGCAAGACAAATATTATTATTGGGTGTCATCTCCCCATCCATCTTTCTATGGCACATCAAGGGAATTTTCCACCCGGTTTTTCTCTAGTTATTTCAAGCTGTGACTTGAGCAATAGCCTCCATCATTGTTTTATAATGGCTTAGCCAGGAATTGCTAAATATCCTGGTTTTAGTCCCTGCTTGACATTTCAAAAATAGGCAGTCTGTGTAGATTTTTTTTAAAAAAAATATTTTCTTCTATTTTATGTCCAATAGAATCCCCCCCCCCCTCAAATAACTTCTGTAGCACACATGTTGTGGCCTGCTAGCAGCCAGTGGAGCTGGTAGCAGAGTCGGACAGTGAGGAGGTTGCGGGGAGCATGGGACAGTTCTGGAGGCTGGGGAAGGCTCGGATGAAGGCTCTGCATTGGAGGCAGAGATGGGGGTTGAAGCTGTCTGGCAGAGATCAGGTGCCTGTGGAGCTAGACAGCCGTGAGGAAGAGGAACAGCTAGAGCCTGTTCCAGAAGTGGGTTGCTCCCGGTTCGGCTCAGTTCGGACGACTGGTAGTGGAATTCAGGCCTAGGTCACAGAACTGGCAGTGACCCAGGCCTGACGTGCTGCTGAATTGGTATCCTTGCTGTCGCCAGGCCACTGCCATTTTAGTTTTTAGTGACTGCACATGCACAGTTCACTGCAAATTGTTCTGCGCATGCGCAAAGAACAATTTACACTTAACAGCGCACACACAAACATGCACATTGTGTGGGGATTGTGGACTGGTAGTAAAACCAGCAGCAACCCATCCCTGGCCTTTTCCCAGTGTGTGCATGTGCAGAGCTGCCAGAAGAAAAGAACAACTCAGAAATCAGGGTCGACTTGGGAGTAAAGCAGGGCTGGGTTTTGACCGGTTCGCACCGGTCCCTGCGATCCGGTTGGTCGCCGAACCCGGAAGTAAGTAACTTCCGGGAATGGCGAAGCCCCCCCCGCGCCCGCGCGCGCCCGCACACCCGCGCCCGCTCCTTACCCGTTTTTTTCGAATTTCGTGCTTTCCATGCATGCGCAGAACGCCTGCGCGATCCTCCAGGAGCAGATGGAGCATCGCACAGACGCTAGTACGCATGCGCGTGCTGTGCGCGTGCATGCGCGAGGACGCCACGTGCGTGCGTGAGGATGCCGCCGGCCTCGTTCCAACCGATCCGGTTGGAACGGGGCGAGAAACCCACCCCTGGAGTAAAGTCACAAGTGGAAGGTAATTTAGTAATTAGTAATTTAATAAATTTATATGCCGCCCAATCCCGTAGGACTCTGGGCGGCTTACAAAAACATGATAAAATATAAGAGTTAAAAATAGAAAAAGAGAAACAAATTTAAAAACAACACACCATACATTCAGTCTAGGTGGGGCTGGACCTCGTTCATGAAGTCAACAGCCCCAGGCCTGCTGGAATAGCCAGGTTTTAGTGGCTTTTCGGAAGGCCGAGAGAGTGGGAAGGGTCCGGATCTCTACGGGTAGATCATTCCACAGGTGATTGGTTCCTCCCATAAGAATTAAAAGGGGAGCAAAAGGCAAGTGTGCCTTTGCAGGAAACAATTCATTCCAGTCTTTCCTTGCACAGCACCTCATTTGGAAAATATTTACATGGCAGTTTTCCAAGGTAGATAAGGTCTGTAGTCATAAATATTCCTTTGAAAGTCTGTTTGCCAGGCCTTGCTGAATGTGAATGAGAGGAATTCACATTCGTTTAATAAAAAGGGTTTTGTCGGGACCAGGACTCTGCCTTGTGCTTTTTGGAGAAGCCTAGGTCAGAACAACTCGTGATCCTCATCTGGTTAAACCTGGACTGAAAATTAACACTAAATTCTAGGGAGACTTAGTTAATGTTTCACATCCTGTGTCCCCCTCCTCCCACACACACAAAGGATTAGAACTCAGCCGCCTGGTGAAATTAAGACACGTGGAGGGCTCTTAACTTTATTTAATGATGATTGTATCTTGTAATCTCTGCATCTACAGCAGGCAATCAGGAAGTCTGTCCCATCGACAGCAGCCAGGTTTTCATTATGGGTTGTATAAAAAAGAAAAGAGGATGAATCCCATCATGCCGACTTCTTAATTTTATTGTCCTCATTAAAGCGCTTTGCTTGGGTAATGAGCAAGATAATACATTTCAAGCAGCATATATAATGAAAAAGGAAGAATAATGAAAAGTTAATTTTGTGTAAATTAAGAGGAAAAATACCTTGAGTTAAAATTAAAAAATATAAAGTTTCCTTCTGGGGATTTTGGAGATTAATAACATGGTGATGAATGCCACCCTTATCCATTAATACTTTGCAGGGGAAACAATATTGCTAAATACATGACATTTTCTCAACCTGTAAGAATATATTTATTTAGGAGCTCTATGTGTATGTGTATGTATGCTTATGTATGCTTATGTATGATGGATGTATGTTTGTATGTACTATATGTATGTATGGCTCAATGGCTAAGATGCTGAGCTTGTCGATCAGAAAAGTTGGCAGTTCAGCGGTTCGAATCCCTAGTGCCGCGTAATGAAGTGAGCTCCCATTACTTGTCCCAGCTTCTGCCAACCTAGCAGTTCGAAAACATGAAAAAATGCAAGTAGAAAAATAGGGACCACCTTTGGTGGGAAGGTTACAGCTTTCCATGTGCTTTCGGCATTTAGTCATGCCAGCCAAATGACCACGGAAATGTCTTTGGATAGCACTGGCTCTTTGGCTTTGAAACAGAGATGAGCACCACCCCCTAGAGTCAGGAACGACTAGCACATATATGTGTGAGGGGAACCTTTACCTTTATGTGTATGTATATATGTATACATAAACATACATAGTGAAATTTCTTCTTGCATATAGTTCTCAACGTACAGCCACAATTGAGGCCAAAATTTTCTGTTGCTAAGCAAAGATACCCAGCTGTATCTGTCCGCCCCGTGCCAGCTCAATGAAGCGGTGGACGTGATGAACCAGGGACTTGAAGCTGTTAGGGACTGGATGAGGGCTAACAAACTTGTGCTCAACCCGGATAAGACCGAGTGGCTGTTGTGTTTCCCTCCCGCCAATTTGGCAAGTATTCCATCGCTCAGGCTGGGGGGTCAAACATTACACCCCTCAGACAGGGTCCGCAACTTGGGAGTCCTCCTGGACCCACAGCTGACTTTCGAACACCATTTGTCAGCTGTGACCAGGGGGGCATTTGCCCAGGTTCGCCTGGTGCACCAGTTGCGCCCCTATCTGAACCGGGAGGCTCTCACAACAGTCACTCGTGCCCTTGTGACCTCTAGGCTGGAGTACTGCAACATGCTCTACATGGGGCTGCCCTTGAGGAGTATTCAGAGACTTCAGCTAGTCCAGAATGCAGCCGCGCGAGCGATTGTGGGTGCACCTCACTTCACCCACGTAACACCTATCCTCCGCGAGTTGCACTGGCTACCTGTCGACCTCCGGATGCGTTTCAAGGTGCTACTGACCACCCATAAAGCCCTCCATGGTAGTGGATCTGGGTACTTGAGAGACCGCCTACTGCCAATCACCTCCACACAACCTATTAGATCTCATCGATTAGGCCTCCTCCGAGTTCCATCCGCTGGTCAATGCCGACTGGCAACCACGCGGAGGAGAGCCTTCTCGGTGGTAGCTCTGACCCAATGGAACGATCTCCCCGTGGAGATTCGTACCCTCACCACCCTCCAGACCTTCCGCACAGCCCTCAGAATCTGGCTATCCCATCAGGCCTGGGGCTAAAGATTGTAACCCGCCCGAATGGTATGAATGTTGTGTTTTAACCATGTATTGTCTTATATGTAAAAGTCTGTTTTCCCCCCTTCCTTTGGATTGTGAGCCGCCCTGAGTCCCCCCAGGGAAAAGGGCGGCATATAAATAAACCTCTAATCTAATCTAATCTAATCTAATCTAATCTAATCTAAAGCATTTGTTAAGCGAGTTTTGCTCCATTTTATGACTTTTCTTGTCACAGTTGTTAAGGGAATTTTAAGGATTGTTAAGGGTTGTTAAGGGAATGTTCCACTGATTAATTGTTCCTGAAGTTAGAAAAATTAATCAGTGGAACAGTTTGCCTCCAGAAGTTGTGAATGCCCCAACAGAGCCGAGGTGGCACAGTGGTTAAATGCAGCAATGCAGGCTACTTCAGCTGACTGCAGTTCAGCAGTTCAGCTGTTCAAATCTCACCGGCTCAGGGTTGACTCAACCTTCCATCCTTCCGAGGTGGGTAAAATGAGGACCCAGATTGTTGGGGGCAATATGCTGACTCTGTAAACCGCTTAGAGAGGGCTGAAAGCCCTATGAAGCGGTATATAAGTCTAACTGCTATTGCTATTGCTAACACTGGAAGTCTTTAAGAAGATGTTGCATAGCCATTTGTCTGAAACGGTATAGGGTTTCCTGCGTAGGCATGGGGTTGGACTAGAAGACCTCCAAGGTCCTTTCCAACTCTGCTATTGTATTGTATTGTATTGTATTGTATTGTATTGTATTGTATTGTATTGTATTGTATTGTATTGTATTGTATTGTATTGAATCACAGCAGTTGGTAAACTAGTAACATGGGTTTTTAAGGGAAACTGGTTTCCCTATTGATTTTGCTTGTTAGAAGTTTGCAAGAGGTGATCATATGATCCCGGGGAACTGCAACCATCATAAATATAAGTCAGTTGCCAATATTGGAATTTTGATCATGTGACCATGGGGATGCTGCAATGGTCGTAAGTGTGAAAAATTCCCATAAGTCATTTTTTCAGTGACATAACTTTGAATGGTCACTAAATGAACTGTTGTAAGTCAGGACTACCTGTATTTACTATTTCCTTCCTCTAGCTGCTTTTATCTCTCAGTTTCACCCTAACCCCTGGAATTCCCTAATGGTTGCTCATCCATGCAGTAATTAGGTCTGACCTTGCTTAGATGTTGAAGACTAGTGAATATTGATAGCAATAGCAGTAGACTTATATACCGCTTCATAGGCCTTTCAGGCCTCTCTAAGCGGTTTACAGAGAGTCAGCATATTGCCCCCAACAATCTGGGTCCTCATTTTACCCACCTCGGAAGGATGGAAGGCTGAGTCAACCCTGAGCCGGTGAGATTTGAACCGCTGACCTGCTGATCTAGCAGTAGCCTGCAGTGCTGCATTTAACCACTGCGCCACCTTGGCTCTTATAAAAAAAATAGCAATAAGATCAGATTTTATTCCCCGCTGAAAGATGATTATAGAAGAAGAATGCTATTTGTATTATAAAGTTATAGTAACAGAATCTTACAAATCTGGATGTTCCTCTCTTTTTGCTGCTTTTACATTCAAGAGAGCTACGGGGAGTCAAATCTGAGGCACTTTTTCAAATTACGTTCCTTGCTTTGGACTCAGATTTTTTTCCCCAGTGTCTTGAATGCAGCTCATCTTCCTATTCCTCAGTTATTCTCACAGTCCATTACAACTGTTGAGTTTTCCTTTTGCTTGTCTTTACAGCCCCACCCACAGTGAGGATTATCCATTCGGGCCTTGCCTGTAACATTGAGGAGGAGCGGTATTCAGAAAGAGTGTACACCATCCGTGAAGGGGAGACCCTGGAGCTGACGTGTTTGGTTACAGGCCATCCCCGGCCACAGGTGAGCCTCCTGCTGTGATGATTTGAATGGTCTATCCTCCCTGATTTTCTCTTCCATGGTTTTTTGTTATCTACCTTAGATTGCTACTCAGAAAATGGTAGCATGTTGGCCAGAGAGAGCCATAATCTCAGGATTATGATTATAGCAAGATTTTTCTAGGATGCTTTCAGATGTACATGGTAATATTAATGTAGGGTTTAGGTGTATTTTGATTGTACAAAGAATCATTTGTACAGATTGAATCCAAATATTTTGACATAGAGTTTCAGAATTCTACCATTCAAAGCCAAGTCAGGGAAACGGGCAGCAACACTGAATTTTTTTTTTAGAAGGGGAATATCGGTATCCTAGAAGAAGGATTTCAGCTTTTTAAATCTCACACTGTCTTTTATATTACCTCAGGGCTTTTAATGCTGTGTCATTTCTGCTACTGTGTGGTGTTTTAAGGAGTTCTGGGTTTATCTCTGCTGTTTTTCTAAACTGCCCTTTGGATTGCTTTTTAATAGCATTTCTCTGGTTGTCTTGAGTGAAAAAAGTCGTGGTTTAATTGCTAGTTTGGTGCTTATTTTTGTTGGCCAGAGAGTAAGTGTTTCTGAATGGTTGTTTCATTGAAAAGTGTAAACAGTGGCCGTAAATGGTCAGCATTAAAGAGCAACTAAATGAAAATGGGTGAATTGTGACCACAGTGCCTGAAAGCAAGAAACTCTAAGTAAAGAGAATTGCGCTTATTTTAACTTTCCTTTTTTTTGTCTCAGTTCTGCATTTTTTGATGTTTTCATCAGTGGTGGGATTGAAATTTTTTTACTACCAGTTCTGTGGGTGTGACTTTGAGGGCATGGTGTGGCTTTGTGGGTGTGGCTTTGTGGGCATGATAGGGAAAGGATACTGCAAAATCCCAGAGGTTGGGAGGCAGTGGGGTCAGGGCCAGCCTATTTGCTGGTTCTCTGAACTACTCAAAATTTCTGCTACCAGTTCTCCAGAACCTGTCAGAACTGGCTGAATTCCATCTCTGGTTTTCATGCACACAAATTGCACTGAATAATGATGTTTTGGCAGACAACTTCACCTTTTGTTTAGTATTGCTCTTAGCACACACAATATTGTGTATATTTTTAAAATTCTGAAGCAATTGTTTATATTAGAGTATTACCTTCCGATATTGAAAGAAGTGCAGAAATCTTCTGCATCAATGAATCAATGAACTGAGTTTATGTATTAGTTTTGGAAGTGCTAACTAGATTACTTTACATTTAAAAGCTAACAGAAAACACAACAAAAATTAAAGGGTTTCATATTGCTCACTCTGAAGAGGCACATTGTTACTGATATATTTCTTAGTTTGTTAAGATTCCTATCCCACTTGTCATCTAAGAACGCATGGTGGCATTCATGTCAGTGGTGAGATTCATTTTTTTTTTAATCACCGGTTCTGTGGGCATGGCATGGTAGGTGTGGCTTTGTGGGTGTAACAGGGGAAGGATACTGTAAAATCTCCATTCCCTCACCATTCCTGCAATGGTTATAACTATGAGGACCAGTCATAAGCAATTTTTGTTAGCACCATTGTCCTGTCCTGTTCATGGTTTACATTGATCCTGATCATTTGCCTATTCTTAATTTCTGGTAGCAATTGGAAAGAACTAGTGTCCATTAAAGTGGAACTAATGATTAAAAATATCAGTTTATTGCCAATGTCCATGTCCAGTTTTAATTGTGCTTCTGCACAATTAAAGGCTACATATATATAGAGAAAAATCTGTACACAGTTCAGAATTTGTTGCCTGGACTTATTTCTTTCCGTCCACTATCAATGAAATAGGAATGAGATGAGATACACGTTCAAAGATAACAGAAGCTGATTCACTAGTCTTGACCTCAGCTAGCTCAGGACATTGCAAAATAGTCAGGCATTCACATTCAATTGTAAGCAAGGTCATAGACTCACTGGCAATCCAACATCTCTTTTGATAATAGACAAAGTCATCAAATAGAAATGGAATCCAGGGGGAATTCCAGAAGCACTCCAGGGGTCAAGTGACTGAGGTCCCAGAAAGCTATTTAGAGACCATGGCCAATGCATAATTACTGTTTCAGCACTGACATCAACAATGACTACTTTTCTTTTATAATGAAAACCCTAGGCTGGCTAATTATGAAACTAAAGCTCTTATAAAACCAAGTCCCAACTGTCAGGCATCTCAGAAGAATTTTTAACTTGATCTTAGTCCAAAAGCCAAAAGCCTCTGAGTCAATCTTTATTTACTCATTAGAAGATTTGGTCCATTATATCTTATTATATCCATTACATAAATTATATAACTACATCCGATTGTGCATGCTAGAAAACAGCTTTTGTCCCTTCTCATGCAATCCCTTGTTCAGTGCAGGAATCTATTCAACGCTCCCTGTAGAACCATAAAATGAATGAGTTGGTTGACATGTCTATTTCCTGCACTCTTTGAGGTTTATCTTTGCTTTAGAAAAGTGCAGATTGCTTTCCTCCTCGGGAAAGCAGCACACAATTTTGTCAGCTGCTGTTATACATTTTGAGTATGGCTTTAGTATTTTTCTGGAATATTGCGAAACTCAGCAGAGGTTTGGTATTTGTCTGGAACAGTGCTAAGTCCACATCCATCTCCTTCTGAAATGTGTTAAAGCCTTTTCCATAAGGAGCCCAACTATCCAGAAATATCATCTGACAGTCAGGCTTTCATTGAACAGTCACGCAAAACACTTGCACAAAAACAGTTTGAGTAGAACAATAAACTAGCTGTGTTTAGTTGTCTCAATTCTAGGGACATGGTGGCTCAGTGCCTAAGATGCTGAACTTGTGAATCAGAAAGGTCGACGGTTCCGTGGTTTGAATCCTTAAAACCATGTAACGGAGTGAGCTCCCGTTACTTGTCCCACCTTCTGCCAACTTAGCAGTTTGAAAACACATAAAGTAAAAAATAGAAACCACCTTTGGTGGGAAGGTGTTTCGTGCACCTTCGGTGTTTAGTCATTCTGGCCACATGACCATGGAGATGTCTTCAGACAGCACTGGTTCATCGGCTTTGAAATGGAGATGATCACTGCCCCCTAGAATCAGGAACAACAAGCACATATGTGCGAGGGGAACCTTTACCTTTAGTTGTCCCAAAGGTGCTTTTTCAGGAGGCAACTAGACTTTCTTCCTTTATCTTTTGAAGACGTTTTCCTTCTCATCCAAGAAGCTTCGTCAGCTCTGACTGGATAGTGGAGAATTGAAGGATTTATATTCCTTGTAGACAGCTGGTCATTTTCATCCTTTTAGAGGGTCGTGGAAGCACTTGGAGGTTTATCTGTGTCCTCAGGGTCACCTGAGTGGTGCTCCTGGTTCCTGTAGTCTGCAATTTTTCCTCTGGAAATCCATTCCTACTCCCGCACCATTCAAAGGGTATGTCCTAAACAGCACTTAGGAGATACTCACTTATCGGCTGGCGAAAGCTGATGCTGATATTTCTTGGAATCCGTTAGAGCAGAAATCTAGTATCTAATCCTAAATAGGGAAACTTGGATGGAAGTTGCTCATTAATAAAAGGTGAAGAAGAGTTAGTTTTGAGGGAGATTTTATCTGTATTTGGTGAGTTTCTGAACGCAGGTGGTCCTCAACTTACAACAGTTCATTTAGTGACCGTTCGAAGTTACAATGGCACTTAAAATGATTTGTGACTATTTTTCACATTTACGACCATTGCAGCATCCTTATGGTCACATGATCAATATGCAGATGGTTCATATTTGTGATTGGGACAGTTGCAATATCCCAGGACCGTGTGGTCATCTTTTGTGATCTTCTGACAGACAAAATTAATTGGGAAGCCACATTCACTTAACAACTGTGTCACTAACGTAACGACTGCAGTGACTCACTTAACAACTGTGGCAAGAAATATCATAATGTGGGGCAAAACCTACCTAACAAATGTCTTACAACAACAGGAATTTTGGGCTCATTTGTGGTCATAAGTCAAGGACTACCTGCATTCCTGAATGATTTTTCTGGGTTGGACTAACTACCAAATGTCCAGCATCCTAGCAACTATAGCAGTGATGGGTAACATTTTTGTCCTCGCATGCCGAAAGTGCATGCATGCGCATGACAGCATGTCCTTCCCCTGCACATGTGAATGTGACACCGCCCCCTCCAGGTGCCCCATTTTGAGCCTAGCAGGCCTGCCTGAAGCATCCTGGGACCAAAAATGGGGCACCAGAGGGGTAACCTCCCATGCTCCCCCCCTGTGCATGCCTACACTGTTACAAGAGTTTTATATTGGCCTTATATGTAGCTTTATTCCTCTCTAGCATTCATCTCAATTGTTCAGTGATGCATTTCCTGTCTCTCTAGGATTTCCCTCTATCTGCTCCTGTGAGGGACTTCCTGTTCCTTTTGGATGTATATCGATGGCTTGTATAGTGTTTTGCAGAGACCCCAAAATCAGCTGGTTGGCGGCTCATGCTTGGTGGAGCTCAGCTAGGGCTCGCATGCCGGCAGAGAAGCCTCCATGTGTCACCTGTGGCACACAAGCCATAGGTTCGCCATCACGGAACTATAGGATGTAGTCAGAGAGCCCTTAAGAAAAAAGAGGGGCTAACATTCAAACTTAAACAGTGACACTTGTCTAAAATATGCAAAGAGGAAGAAAAAGAAATAATAGAACTGACCTTACCAAGTATATTTAAACATTCAGCATAAACATAGATTACAGTTAAATAAATATATCTATGCATTCTAAGTTAGATATGAAGGGAACTGGATATCTGGCAGAATGCATGGTGACTGCCTATCTGATTTGAAGGCTATGGATGCCATGCTACATTTAGATATTCCTAGGCAGTGCTAGAAAGAAAGCAGCTAAAATTTAAAAAAAAATCAAAAGAATAAAAAGACTATAGCTAAATATGCTGTGTTTCAGTGTTTGCATACAAATGCTGGAAGCCTGCAGGCCAAAATAGGCGAATAGGAATGCCTGATCTTAGAAGACACTATTGACCTAATGGGTATCACTGAAATCCAGACAGGGAATCTGTTGGTCCCTTGGATGATGAAAAGTGGCTCGGAGGCAAAAAGGAAATAGCAGAGAAGCTGAATAAATTCTTTGCCTCCATCTTCACAGAAGAAAAATTGAAGGAATTCCTTCAGCCCAAACTTTTCTCAGGAAGGGAATCAGATTAACTGAGCCTTAAAAATGTAATAAGAGAAGATGTGTTAGGCCTTATGGCAAATTGAATGTCAACAAAATACCAGACCTTATGGCAATGATGGCTAATCTTTTTGTCACTGGATGCCGAAAGTCTGCGGGTGCACGAGTGCACCCATAATGCAATGCATAGCAACCCCCTGGGTACCCTGCCCCCATGCATGAGTGCGCATCCCCCTGCGTGTGCTCTGCCACCACGCATGTGTGTGACCCCACTGCGTTCCCCCTTCCCCCATGCATGCACACAACCCCCTGTATATGCCCCACCCCCATGCATATGTGACCCCCCTGCTCCCCCCACCCCTGCACATGCGCACATGACCCCCCTGCATGTGCCCCTCCCGCATATGTGCAGTAGAGACCTGAAAATCAGCTGGCCGGCAGGAGGTACGGTGGAGCTGAGCTTGGATTACAACTTATATGCACGCAGAGAGGGTTCTGGGTGCTCCCTGTGGCACATGTACCATAGGTTTGCCATCTCGGCCCTATGGCATCCACCCAAGGAACCAGGCCCTGATGAACATCCACTGAAAGGACTTAAAGCTGAGATTTCAGACACTTTAACTAAAATCAATCGATCAATCAATCAATCAATCAATCAATCTTAATAGAACTAGAAGGGATCTTGGAGGTCTTCTAGTCCAATTCCCTGCTCAAGCATGAGACCCTATACAATTTGAGACAAGTGGCTATCCAGTCTCTTCTTAAAAACCTCCAGTGATAAAGCACCCACAACTTCTGAAGGCAAGCTGTTCCACTGGATAATTGTCCTCACTGTTAGGAAGTTTCTCCTTAATTCCAGGTTGCTTCTCTTCTTGATTAATTTCCATTCATTGTTTCTTGTTTTGCTTTTTGGTGTTTTTGAAAATAAATCTTTGTGGCAACCCCTCAAATATTGGAATACTAATATCCTGTCACCCTGGTCCTTCTTTTCTTTAGACTAGCTTTCTCTATGTTCAGCCCCCATGGTTGAGGACTGGAAGATAACCAATTATTTTGACTGACTGGGAAATTATGAGAGTTGAACTCTACACATCTTCTAGTTGCCAAGCTTGAGAAACACTGGCTTAACTTCTAGGCCCTGAGGACATGACTCTGCCGCTGGGCTTAGAAGGCCCAAGTGGTGGGTAGCTTTTACTGTGACTTTGTTGATCTTGACAGAAAGTTGGATTGCTGACTGTGTTTATTGTTTTCAGGTGTTTATTAATGACCATGTATTTTTGTCTTTAAATTGTTTTTATTGAATGGCTGTTCTGAGCTGTTACGAGCTATCTAGAGTCCTTTAGCTGACCTGGGCAGCCATACAAATCACATCAAATGCATGCATACATACATACATCTATTTTGGTGAAGATAGTGTAGAATGCTATTAAAGATGAAGTTAACAAAGATTTAGCCTTATCAATGCAGCATTACTAAGGGGAAGCCCTAGACTAATCTACTAGGTATTTTTGAAGGAGTTAATGTTGTTAATGATTTTTCTAAAAACCTTTGCTAAAATACCTCATCAAAGATTTTTTCAATAAATTTAACAGTCATGGAATAAAAAAGTGTGCCTTCTTCTGGATAAGCAAATAACTGAAGAATAGAAGGCAAAGTATAGAAGTAAAAGAATAATTCTTACACAAAATGTGAGATAATGTTAATGTTCCCTCAATGTTCTATCCCAAGTCCAATACTTTTTAACATACTTATAAAGCATCTGAAATTCCCTATGATTGGTAGAATAGCCAAGTTTGCTAATTACCCTAAATTATCTAGAGTAGTAACAACAGTAAGGAATTGCAAAGAGCTTCAAAGAGATCTCTGCACATCAGAGGAGTAGACATCATCAAAATGGCAGATGACATTTCACATGAGCAAATGCAAAGTGATGTACATTGGTGCCAAACCCCTTAACTACTCATACCAGTTAATGGGCTCATAGATAGTAGTGACTGATAAGGAAAGAGATCTTGGAGTAAATAGAAAAGAGCTTATTGAAAGTGCCAGCCCAGTGTGTGCATTTGCTATATATAAAAAAAGGCCAACAGCATGTCTGGGATAGTAACAATGGTACTCAAAATAGAGATGCTAATGCCCTGATATACAGTCCATCAATGATGAAACCACCTCTGGAATATCGTGTACAGTTCTGATTGTTGCATCTTCACAAGAGTATTATGGAGCTAGAGAAGGTTCAGAGGAGGATAACTTAGAAGATTAAGCAGGTGGAATAGCTTCTCTTTGAGCAAAGTTTGCAATATTTGGAGTTTTTTGGTCTTAGGCAGGGTATGGATAAATGGACAAGGTAAAGCTAGTTTCCCCTTCCCAACATACTGGAACCAGTATTATATATATTTCTTTTTGCTGTACTGATTCTTCCAGGATCAGTATATACATTTGGCACAAGTGGTCATCACATCAAATTCCATACGCATGCACATGTGCATACACATATACAAACCAGTGGCGGGATTCATGTAGGTTTATCACCGGTTCGCAACTGTGTGTACGTGTGCCTTTTGAGCATGCATGTAGCTTTCCGCTAATGCACTTTGCTCATGCATGCAGCTTGCACGCATGCACATGGCATAGAAAATGAGGCTATATAGGACGTTTTGGAGCCGAGGCAGGTGGGTGGGCCCACTGGCAGTTTGGTGCTACCAGTTCAAGCAAACCAGTCTGGCTTAAAAAAAATGAGTTGGAGTCATTCATTGAAGTCAGGAGGATCAATGGCTATTAACATTGGTGGCAATGACCCCATGGGAAGGCCATCTGATGGAAGAGTAGTGGATTTATTTATGCAGTTGCTTGGTCACTGTTAGGCTTTGTACTGAACAAGATAGACCAGAGGTCTGATTCAGCAGGGTACTGATTATATTTTTATGACATTTGCTGTGAAGGCAGGAAAAAAAAAAGCTTCAATGACTGAACAGTTCTTATCCTTAACTTGCTTTGTACATTATTAATAAGCACAGCACAATTTCCTGGCATCTTCTCTGTACCAAAATAGTGATAATGGGACAGCAAAACAATTATACCAGTGTCATTTTCTTCTAAATCAAGAACTGGTGGATAGTACTTTAAAGTAGTTTGATAAAGAGTCTATTGTGAGTTTCCAGAGTTCTGATAAGGCTTTGTTCTACCAGACCCCAGATGTGGTACCTTTTCCAATCTCTGTGAGTATTCAGTCTATAAGTGGCTTCCTCAGACCCCATAGCTTGGTAACGTTGGAGAAAACAACCTGTTGCTCTGCAGTTTGCTAGAACTAGTTGTCAATGGAATAATTGGAAATTGCTTTTAATGAATCGCTTATTGCTTTACTCTCTTCAACAGCTGCCAAGCACACATCAAATATGACTGCAATGAATGGTCATGTACAAATTCATTTCAAATTATAACATCGTGATTAAGGCAAACAATTCATTTCAATTATAGTAAGTAGCATGATAATGTGTTAAATTCATTACAAAATAGACAGATCAATCGTTAAGAAATAACTTAAGCTGAAGTCAGATTCAATCAGGCTTTCTGGTGTAGCTTATCTATAATGTGAAAGCATCAGAACAGGCAAATTTCTTGCAACTAGCTTTTTTTTTTTTTAAAGATGAATAGGTATCTAAAATAAACACTAAGCAGAGATCTAGATCAGGACTTAATAAGCTTCTCTTGAAACTTAGTCCAGAGAAGGGACAACATAAAAATGAAGGAAGTGACTTGGTGACTAAAGTCCTACTTTTTTTTATACCTGTGCAACATGTGCTTCAAGGTGCTAGTCGTCACTTATAAAGCCCTTCATGGTATTGGACCTGGGTACTTGAGAGACCGCCTGCTGCCAATTACCTCCCAAAGACCCATTAGATCACACAGAATGGGCCTCCTCCGGGTTCCGTCTACCAGCCAATGCCATCTGGCTACTACCCGGGGTAGGGCCTTCTCTGTGGCTGCTCCGGCCCTTTGGAACGAACTCCCCGCAGAGATTCGGACCCTCACCTCTCTCCAGGCCTTCCGAAAAGCCGTTAAAACCTGGCTGTGTCGGCAGGCCTGGGGTCGATGAGCTCCCTTCCCCTCTCGAATCGTGTGGCTGTTGGTTGTTTTTTAAATGCCCTGTACTTTTGTAGTTTTTGTGTTTTTCCCTTCCCCTCCTTCGGGTTTGTGCGCCGCCCTGAGTCCCGCACGGAATAGGGCGGCATATAAATAAAATGAAACTCAAACTCAAACTAAAAAAGGAGCTTCAACAAACCAGTGGTGTCTACCATTTTGATGATGCTGACCTTCTTATCAGAATTTGGTTACAAATTCATATTGCATGAATATGTATATGGCAAGGGTGAAATCAAGTTACCTTTGCTACCGGTTTGCAAATGTGAGCGCGCACACGCTCGCTTCGCTGGCACGTACCACCTCTGCACATGCGCAGGACCTTCCGTGCATGCACAGAACATCAAAAACAGGATGTGATAATGTCCAGGTGGGTGGGTGGAGCCTCCAAACCGAATAGAACTGGTCGAATTTCACCCCTGGTATATGGACATGTACATGAATATTCCTAAAGAACTTTGTGAAATGCCTGAGCAACATTAATCTTTTTCCACTGAAGGGAGTTGCATTTACTCTATGACATTTACACAGTGATGAATACATACTCAATGTTCATTTTAAAAATGCAAGGGGGAGAGCCTTTTTACAAAGGTTTCCCCAGTAAGTATCTAACGTGGTAGGTTTTAGAGACAATCCTGGAAGCAGCATTGTTGAAAAAGAGGTCATCAAATATAAAATTACCTTTGGGGAAATTCTTTTTTCTTACCTTAGTATCACTGCATAAGGAGGAAAATGGTAATGTATCTCTTTTGTATTACTGCATTATTATCAGGAGTCTGCAGGATCTAAAAGAAACATTGTTCTGTAATGACATAAATTTTAATATGTGCATGTGGCATCAATAACATACTCTATGGATAAAAATGCAGAGATTATGGCACAATACCAGTTTCATAATTTCTATTCTGTTGATTCCCCCTTACAGATGTCAGAAGTATATATGCATAGGATCATCATCTTCTTTGAATGACTCCATAATCCCTTGTGAGCAATGGTGGGCTTGAAAAATTGCAACGATGGGTTCGCTGCCCAATTGGTGGGTGGGCTGGGCCATGGCCTAGTTGGACTCCTGCACCATGGTGGGGGGGGGGAGGAAGACATTTTTCACCCTCCCCAGGCTCTGGAGGCTTTCTTTGAGCCTCCGGGAGGATGAAAACTGCTTTCCCTGGGCTCCAGAGGCCCTCCGGAGGCTGGAAATAGGCCATTTCCAGGCTTTCTGAACTTCTGGTAGACCCATTTTTTGCCCTCCCCATGCTCCGGAGGGTTTCCTCAAGCCTTTGGGAGGGTGAAAACTGCTTCCACTGGGCTCCAGAGGCTCTCTGGAGGTCAGAAGCAGGCCTGTTTCCAGACTTCTGGTAGACCGGTTTCCCCCCCCCCCCCCAAGCCTCTGCATGGGCCCTCGCTTACCTGGCATCATGAACAGGCAATGTGGAGACTCATGGGAAGAGCAGGGTGTGGTGGGAACAGTGTGGTGGGCCTGGACATCCAGGGGTGGCATTTGGGGGTTCGCCGAACTGGGCAGAATCCTAACTAGAGGATCACCCAACCCCGTGCAAACCCCCAGCAGCCTACCCCTGCTTGTGGTGTGGTAAGGGCAACTGAATGGAGGGTTTACAGGCCAGTGTTTATAGGCCAGATGTCCTTCCTGTCGCCAGTGCGAAGTTATATTCAGTAGATAAAATTCTCATCGTACTCAGAGAGAGAAATATTTGCCTTCACCTAGGATTGAACTCGCAGGATACAAAATTGGTCATAGTATGTGTGTAAAGGATTGTGGACATTTAGTTGCTCATAAAGTAAATATGAACTAGCAATATGTACAATTTTAGTTTTATCACCTGAAAAACAGTCCCACTGTATTCAGCATTCATACACAACCTTGTCTACAATTCCCAAATCTGGGCTATACATTTTAAGAGAAATTCAAAAAAGTAGTCTCAGAGAAAGGACAGTGAAAATAAATATGATTTTGGAGATTAAAACCAATGGAGAGAGTGCTAATCTGATGGATTTGAGGTGATACATTGGGATGACATGCTTGAATATTTAAAAAAAGTCACAGTTGTGTATTAGGGAAACTACCCAATTCTAAAGGTTGCTGTGCAGAGGAACAATGATCAAAGAAGTAGTGACTATCCTTCATTAAATAAATTTGAGCAAAGGCTGAACTGTCAACTGTCAGAAATACTTCAGTGTGGATTAATCTACCGAGCGGGGAATTGCCTTCTGGCCTGATACTCTGAGAATGTCAATGAAAGAAAACAGCTGAGTTGATGTGACTATTATACTCACAGAAAACTGGTACAAGATTTTTTTTTTAAAAAAAAACTGAACGTCACTTCAGGGGTTCTTTCAGGTGGGGGATGGGAGATTGTGCCTTCAAGTCAGTCTTGATTCCAGGCAGGTACATGGAGAAGTTGGTAGAGTTTTTTCAGCAACATTTTCAGCTATTTTGCCATTGGCTTCCCCCCCCCCCTATATCTAAGAGACAGTAACTACCCCAAGAATACCCAGCTGAGTTCCACACCTAAGTTCTGCTGAAAATACAATATTAAAGCCAGATATTTTCCACCTTTGTTGGAAATTTTTAAAGCTTAATAATTTTGGAAGATGATTAATTACAGAGTGGGCAACACGGTGGCTCAGTGGTTGAGATGCTGGGCTTGTTGGCTGGAAAGCTGGCAACCCATGTTCAAGACCCAAGCGTCACACAATAGGGTGAACTCCTCTCATGCCAAAATAGCAGTTCAAAAGCGTGCAAGTAGATAAATAGATGCCACTTTGCCATGAAGGTAACAGCACTCTGTGACATCATGCTGGACACATGACCATGGAAATGTTTTTAGACAGCACAAATTCAACAGCCTTGAAACAGAGATCAGCAAAGCCCCCTATAGTTGGCAAAGACTAGCGGAGTAAAATCCGTAAGGGCTTCTTTACCTTTTTTTAAATCAATTATAGAATATAACAAAATTAGTTGACATAATTCTTTCTTTAGAAGAATAGCGGATCAAGGTGTGGGAGTATAGACCAAAATCAAAAATATCTTCATTTTTGAAACACAAATCTAATACCACATTTAATTTAAAAAGAATTTATAGATTGTAACTGGCACACATAAATTACTTCCTCATTCAAAATTTGGGTTTCTCTTAATAAGATTTTAAAATATTAAATACACTCTGTTTTGTTGTAATAAGGGTACAGTTTAAATTTGTTAGAATTGCTATTGTTTATTCTGATTCATTATTTTTATGATACATGTTATTACAATAACAGTTAAGGGTACATATAATATTAAGATTAAGATTAAGGTTTAGTTTATTTGTATGCCGCCCTTCTCCAGGAGGGACTCAGGGTGGCGAACAACTCAAAGGGGGAAAAGGGGATACAAACACAATACACGTAATTAAAATACACAAGAGTCATACAACCATACAAGTCGAGAGGGGAGGGGAACTCATCAACCCCAGGCCTGCCGGCACAGCCAGGTTTTGACGGCTTTCCGGAAGGCCTGGAGAGAGGTGAGGGTCCGAATCTCCGCGGGGAGTTCATTCCAAAGGGCCGGAGCTGCTACAGAGAAGGCCCTCCCCCGGGTGGTAGCCAGATGGCATTGGCTGGTAGACGGAACCCGGAGGAGGCCGACCCTGTGCGATCTAATGGGTCTATGGGAGGTAATGGGCAGCAGGCGGTCTCTCAAGTACCCAGGTTAATTAATCCTATGTTGCATTAACAGAGGGATAGAATCAAGATAACATGAAGTATTAGTACTGTTTTATAAAGCCTTAGTTAAGATCACACTTGGAACATTGCTTCCAGTTTTGATCTTATATATATATAAAGATGTAGACACTAGAAAGAATGCAGAAAAGAGCAACAAAGTTGATTAAGGAGCTGGAGGCTAATGCTTGCAGGAATTAGGTATGTCTAGTCCAGTGATGGGTTCCTACCAGTTTGGACTGGTTCGGCTGAGTAGGTAATAACACCCCTGAACCAGTTTTCTCAGTGGCGCCATAGGTCCCGCCATCTTGTTTCTTCTAAAGAAATAATTATGTATGATTTGTACATGTTTTTTAGTATTGCGCATGCACGCACAGCACATCCTTCAGTGACCTGCAGTAGCAGCAGCCAGAACCCACCCCTGGTTTAGTCTAGCAAAAAGAAGGGCTAGGGGCAGTGGTGGGATTCAGCCAGTTCGCACTTATTCAGGAGAACCGGTTGTTAACTTTCTAAGCAGTTTGAGGAACTGGTTGTTGGAAGAAATCTCATTTTGTTTTTTTTTTCCACTTTACAGGGCTAATCCTGTAAGGAAGGCAGGGAAGAAACATTCTGGTATTGTTTCTAGCCTAATCTTTATTGCCCTTACAGAAACTGCCTCTCTGGTTAACCCTTATTACATTGTAATAGCTAAAGCGAAGCGCCCAGCGATGTGAGTCATGTTGAGTTGGCCATACTCATCCAGTCACATGACCACCAAGCCCTGCCTACTAAGTTGGTTATTAGGGCAGAGAACTAGTTGTTAAATTATTTGAATCCCACCACTGGTTAGGGGTAGCATGATATCAGTGTTCCAATATTTGAGGGGTTGCACAAAGAAGAGGGGAGGACATCAAACTATTATCCAAATCACTTGAAGGCAACATAAGAAACCATGGATGGATATGACTCAAGGAGAGAACCAACCTAGAACTAAGGAGAAGCTTCCTAACAATGAGGACAATTAATCAGTGGAACAGCTTCCCTTTAGATATTGTGTTCTGCTCCATCACTGGAGGGTTTTAAGAAGAGACTGAAGAGCCACTTGTCTGGAATGGTACAAGGTCTTGCTTGAGCAGGGGGCTGGATTAGAAGACCTCCAAGGTCCCTCCCAGCTCTGTTATTCTATTAATCTAATTTTATTTTAAAAGACATGTTCAATTTTATACAATATTTACATTTTTCTGGTTCTTGTTTTTGTTTTTCATGGTCTCTTTTCTTTTTTTTTTTAAAAAAAGGTTACTGTCAGCATTCCAAATATCATGCAGAATTAAATCAGAGTCCAAGGCAAAACTATCCTTAAAGTTCCAATTTAATAAATCAGATGTGTTGGCATCGTACTGTGGAATCCCAATTCTAAAAAAATTCCTGGGATTCCACCCAGTTGAAAGTTCACGATCTTGTCCCCACACCCACAAATCCATCACATGGTCCAATCTTCTTTTTCCATGCTGGCATCTCCACCCAACCTGTTCCGGTCAGGTGCAAAGGTGCAGAGACAAAGAATAACTTTGAGCTTCTAGAAAGGAATTTTTTATTTTGAAAACAGCACATTCTACCCTTTGCTATTCCCCACCCCCTCTTAATGAATACTGATACTAAAGATTATGTTTTTGTTTATTAGGACTTGTATGCCGCCCACTCTCGAGAGACTCAGGGCGGTTTACAGATAAAGTAGGGAGGGGGAACATATAAAAAATTAAAAAGTACAAACATTAAAATCGCACAACATTCATAACATAAAATGGGGCTGGATAAATCAACAGACCCAGGCCTGCTGGAAGAGCCAGGTCTTAATCGCTTTGCGGAAGGCCGGGAGAGTAGTAAGGGTCTGGATCTCCACGGGGAGATCGTTCCATAGGGCTGGAGCAGCTACAGAGAAGGCCCCGGGGAGTTGCCAGCCGACATTGGCTGGCAGATAGGATCCGGAGGAGGCCTAATCTGTGTGATCCTATAGGTCTCTGGGAGGTAAATGGCAGGAGGCGGTCTCTCAGGTAACGAAGCTAGAAGAGAGAGTGTGGCAGGCCAAAGATTAGTAAACGAACCACTGCAGGCCTGACTGTTACATTCAACTCTGGTACCATTCCAGACCTTCCTTTATGGAAATGTTCTCTGTTGTACAAGTTTATTTATTTACTTAACATATGGTCATGTATTTTATACACAAGGAAATGTGTATATATAACATTACTTATAAGGTTACTTGAAACATCATGTGTTGAACAAATACAAAATGAGACTCTCTTGTAAAGAATGGGTAATGATATGGGAATTGTGAATACAATCAAGAAAGGGAAATTGGAATATTTAGAGCATATGGTACTCAACAAGAAATATCAACTGCTTTAATTATACAAGGAAGGATTCAAGGGAAGCCTAATGCTGACAGATGGTTCATATCCTGGCTGAAAAAGCTATAAACATTGGTTGGCAAAAATGCATCATCCTCGTGCAGTACAGCAATGTCCAAAAAAAAAAAAGCATTGAAAGTCAAGTAACCTCATCAAGATAGTTTCTTCCAATTTAAAAAAAAAAAAGAGGTTTATTGCTTTTATGCGGTCTTGCAACATTTAAAAAGTGCAAAACATTGTAGACAAATATCTTGATTTTCCCATTAATGTCAATTTAGGTGCACAGATTTGTTGGCACTAGAAACTTCCAAAAATAAT
This sequence comes from Thamnophis elegans, assembly GCF_009769535.1. NCBI lineage: Eukaryota > Metazoa > Chordata > Lepidosauria > Squamata > Natricidae > Thamnophis > Thamnophis elegans. The sequence goes on from NC_045541.1 coordinate 161,240,810, forward strand.
ATTTATTAATCATTTTATTGATTTACGTAGCTGCCCAACTCATGTGAGGTGACTCTGGGGTGGCATAAAGCCGTCAATAAAATAATACATGTATAAAATACACAAAGAAACAAACACATACACTGTACATTTACACATACATATAATGCATGTATAAAATATATTTAAAATTATCTAGCATTTCTTGTACAGCTGATCACATTTGGGTGTGATCCACTGATCACACCCAAAAACCTCTGTGTGGTGCCCATCATTATTAATGTTGTCTCCAAAGAGACTTTTTGAAGTAGACAATTGGATTATCTTAGCAACACTTGTATCTTATCTCCATCATGATGAATAATGTTGTTTTCCTCTAAGATCTCTATTTTCTCATCCTTGGTTCCTTGAAAGAAAATGATTTAAGTTCACTTTATGGAGTTCTTTTACTTCCTTCTGCTCAATCCCTGATAAATGTCTATAGAGAGTCTCAGTCATCCAGGTCACAGTAACAGTTGTCCCAAAGATGCTTCCCCCCCCCCCAAAAAAAAAAGGCAACTGGACTTGCGTTGTTTTTCCTTAAAGATGTTTCACTTCTTATCTAAGAAGCTTCATCAGAACTGATGAAGAACAAAGAAAATCCAGTTGCTTTTTGAAACAAACAACAACACCTTTTTATTGATAATTTCTGCTGATCCACTATATCCAAAGGAGAGAATAAACTATGTTCTAGCAATGGATTGTTCTGAGAAAGAGTTCGTGATGAAAAGAACAAGCTTATGGAGCACAGCATGAAGGCAGCTGAATTTTGAATCTGGGGTTTGAATCATTTTTGAAGCTGCTGGTTTGGTTCTTCGGATGTATGTCTCTCAGTCCTGATGTAACCATTTTCCGAATTGGCTTATTGCATTGAATAGTAAACTGACAAAGCAGACCGACCTGAGAAAAAGAAAGCAACACCCAAAGTTAACATTAATGCTGTAAAAAATGTTTTGTATGCTGTGCAAACATTTTATCGGTTGTGTGTCAATTAAGCTATTGACCAACGTTCACAGAATCTCCTCCAATGGCACAACAGCTTTACCTGCAATATGGACGGAAAGGACAAGCTTGCACAAGGGTTTATAGTAGAATATAAGAAGTAGCATTTCTTGTACTTTGTTTGCTTATTTATTTTGATTTATATGACTCTCTTTCTATGCCGACTCTGAGCAGCTAACAAAGAGATAAAAATGTTATGCATAATAGCAACCCAAACTCACTAAATATACAACATCTGTAAAGAACTGCAAGGCAAATAAATAATGATCTGTGAATCAAAGACCTATTTTCAGAGTCCCCAGGCAATTTCTTCTGGATCTTGTTAAGCAGCAGTACCAAGGCATTATCACAAGCTTTGTTGGCACATCATCACAGAACAAGTGATCCTCTCCCCAGGTCAGTTGTGGCACCACAATTCCTAGGATAATCCCGTTGGCTGTGTGATGGTTAGGTTTTAACTTTTGCTGACTCACTACCATCACCACTTCTTTCCTTAAGAAAAATGGGGGAGAAATCATGAGGCTTCCCTAGGATTTCGCGTCAAACTTTCATGCTAGAAGAAGCAGCCCTTGGAAATATAGCTTACACAAACAAAGGGAGAGTTACTTGACCAGGAAAAAAAAAATAGATTCAAGCACAGTTGTATCTGGGGCCATAACTAACTCCCTCTGGAGTTGATTGGATGGGTCAGTTAACTCATATCTGGAGTTAGAACAGCATAGTGATCTTTTTTGACCCAATTATGAGAACAATGTGTATATACATTTGAGAAAGAGGTATGTTTCCATGACAACTAATGGACCACTAATTAAATTGTCAACAATCTGCTTAACTTAATAAGCCAGGGTGCTGTAAAATAAAATTTACCAATGTATTTAGTAGGGTATCATAGTTACTGGCTTTAAAGAAAAAACCTCACAAGAAATAGTGTATGGGAGAAAGCATTACTTAGACTTTCATTTAGTTCCCTGCTATTCTGATGGTCCTTTCTTTGCATCAATTTAAAGTACATAAGAAATGGAAATTGGATTTTATTAGCCAGGTTACCTACCCTGATCTGCTGCTCCCACCCCCAGTTATGTTGGTCCAATCTGGTACCCTCCTAATATTTTGAATTTCAATCAGACATGAAGAATAAAAAATCCTAATTGTAAGAGTTGTTCAACAGTTTGCCTTGATAGGTGATGGACTCAATTCGCTGAAGATGATTACTCCCAGTATGTTACAATTATTTTCCAAATGGCCATTTGTCAGTGCAGTCCTACAATGGGTAAGGGGTTGGATTAAATCAGAAGTTCTCAAAGTATGCTGTGAAGGTTTCTGGGTATTTGGATCATTCTTTGTCACAATAACAGTTTCTTGGCATTATTTGTCTTAATCTGTCTATCCGTCTGTCTGTTCATCCATCCATCCATCCATCCATCCATCCACCCACCCACCCACCCACCCACCTACCATCCTATCCTATCCTATCCTATCCTATCCTATCCTATCCTATCCTATCCTATCCTATCCTATCCTATCTCGTTTAATTTATTTCCCACCTAGCTCCCAATGATTCTAGGTGGCCACAACTAAAACAAGGAATACAATGATAACTGGTCCCAGTGATGTTAGCTATTGTAACTTGTTGTGGGTTGTGTGTGAGAATTGACACGCAGGAGCCGTGGTGCAAGACAGATCTTTATTATAACACAGGTGACAAGCGATTCAAACGTTCCCTGCAACTGTCAGGGTATTTATACTAGCACTCAGACCAACTGTCAAAACGACCAACCAATCAGGTCGCAGCTGGTATTTGCATATTGAATATGCAACACTCCTTCCCCCCAGTTCTAAAGACCAAATGACCAGCCAATCACGTCGCAGCTGGTATTTGCATATTCAATCTCTCTCCTTCCCCCCCAGTTCTGCGCATGCCCAGCCTCGCTGTTTCAAGATGGTGGTGAGTCCTTCGTAGCTAAATTTTAGAACCAGGAAAAAAAAAACAGGTCCTTTGGAATCTTTGCAGCAGGGAGGCTCTCGTTGTGTTGTAGGAAGGCTCTCGTTGGTTTTAGGGAGGCTCTCGTTGGTTCGAGAAGCAAGCGGTGGCCTTTGCAGCGGAAGGAGGCTCTCGTTGGTTTTTTTTTTTTTTTTAGTTTAATAAGCGGCTCGGAAGTAGGCTTTTGAATATGCTAGCGGCGGAGCTGTAGACGGAGGCACAGCGGTGGCAAGTGGATTGCACAGGAGCGGACGTGCTCATGGTGTAGAGGACAGTCTGGTGTATGTTGTGAGTGTGCTAGTGTTGGAGAGGCTTTAGACAGGCTGAGAGATCGTAGCCGGTGGTGCTAGGTGGCAGCTTGGAGAACGAGGCTGTTGTTGAACGCAGCGGTTGGAACGAGGTGGTTGGAGTGCCGTAGGAACAGCTGGTGGCAGGCATGCCGTAGGAACAGCTGGTGGCAGGCAGGCAGGCAGGCACAGCTGGCGCAGTTTAGCCATCACGGTCCATAGCTCGTCCTTGAGTAGCGGCGGCGGCTCCAGTCGAGGTTAAGCGTAGGAAGCCCGTCCCTCGGACGGATGGAGGCCGCGCCTGGGAGCTTACTGAGGTTGGCTACAACCGGAGGCCCACGGCGGTGGGTAGTGCTTTTGATGTCGCTTGCTGGCCATAGCGGCGGCCCTCACAGGCCCTCAATGTAGGAAAGAAATTTTTTTTTTTCCTGCGTTCACTGCGTTCACGTTGGCTGATGTTGTTAGGCTCTGCGGGAATCACATATCAATCCCACCTTCGTCGCCAGTATTGTAACGTGTGGGTTGTTGTTGTGAGGATTGACACGCAGGAGCCGTGGTGCAAGACAGATCTTTATTATAACACAGGTGACAAGCGATTCAAACGTTCCCTGCAACTGTCAGGTATTTATACTAGCACTCAGACCAACTGTCAAAACGACCAACCAATCAGGTCGCAGCTGGTATTTGCATATTGAATATGCAACATTAGCAGACTAATTATCATTATCATTATCATTATCATTTCCTTAAGCAAATCCTGCACAGTTGTTAATCACATGATTTTCATTTGTAAAAATCATGTGGTTGCCATTTGCAAGCTCTGACTGGCTTCCCCATTGACCTTGCTTGTTGGAAGTTAGCACTGAGGGTTGCAAATGGCAATTGCATGACCATGAGATGTTGTGACATATATTGTGAGCCAGTTGCTAAGCGTCTGAATTGCAATCATGTGACCATGGGGTTGCTATGGCAGCCACAACTATGAGGACCTATCATAGATCTCCTTGTTTAGTGCCATCATAATTGGTTGCTGAACAAATGGTTGGTAAGTGAGGATTGCTACTTGCTATTACTACTAATAATAATATGGAGAGAACAACAATGATCTTCACTCACCCTCATCAAAGGCTTGGACAGTGAGTATAGGTCTTAAGTATAGGCTGAGAAAAAGTGAGGAAAATTATCTACATATAATGAATTCATAATGCTCCCTACTCATGTTTTACTCATTATGAATTCATAATGCTCCCTACTCATGTTTTTTCCCCACAACAGCAGTTCTATGAGGTATGTTGGGCTGAGAGAGAATGGTTGATAATCACCCAGTGAACTTTTGGGGGAGTTAAGTGTAGCTTGATCTCTCTACACCTTGTGCAATACTTTAACTACTACTACTTTGCAATGACTTTCTAAAATGACTCAAACATTACAAATTGAATAGAAATTTGATCTAAATCTATCCCTTCCTCTCAAAGTAAGCTAGGCCCCTGTTTGTTAACATACAGGATGGAAGCAAAATTGGGATTTTTTCACTGGAGTTCCTGTTCTTAAATTATTGGGATTGCTGTTCCCACATGATACCAATTGTGTTTATCATTTTTTTTTTTAGTTCTTTTAATGATTTTGAGATTTATGAATCTTATTGAACCTCATGGCTGGGATGATATACAAATTACATGAAAGACAAAAACTCAGAGCTTTGAAAATAATGTCCCCATATAACCTGGCAACTATAATGAAGGATATTAATAAGGTCTTGCAAGGATTAAAATCACATATATTGATCAGGCCAATCAACTTGCCTATAGAACAGCAGTAGTGGTAACTGAATAACTGGGTACTGATGTTAAGTAAAATCATACTTCCCAAAGTGGAAGATCAAACTGGAAGACAAGATACGAAATTAAGATCAGATGTGAGTAATTTAAAGAACACGAAAGAAGAAAAATGGAAGAATATAAGGACCCAGACAAGCCTAATGAAAAAAATATTGGCTTAGCACCAGAATAATGGGAGAATCTTTGAAAATCATAAAGCAACAAATGCCAACAAATAGCTTGAACACTATAAGACACAAATCATCCAATTTAAGCAAAATCAGCTAGTTCAATCAAACCAGAGGAAATTCTACCAAGTATAAATGTCAATAGAAATTGGAAAACTAAACAAAATAAAGAAGAAGAAACAATCCAGTTTTAGAAAGATCTATGGGGACTCAAAAAAAAAAAAAAAACCCAAACACCCCTATAATAAAAATACTACAGGAATAAAAGAATCTGAAAATGAAATTCATACAAATCAAATGGAAGATAGTAGTAGTAGCAGCAGCAGCAGCAGCAGCAGCAGCAGCAATAGTTACAAATCAAGTGAAAAGAATTAAAAACTGGACATTTCTTGGAAAAGAGCAGTTCATATCTTTTGGCTCAAAAATCTGACTAATTTAGATCCAATTATAGTTAAACGGCTTAATCAAATATTGCATAAAGAAGACATTAGCAACTGGTTAATAATTGACAAAACATATATGATTCAAAAAGTTGTACCGAAAGGGAGAACACCAGAAAACTATAGGCCAATAACATGTTTTCCTACAATGCTTAAATTATTCATGGGAATCATAGTGGATAACATCCAAAAAATATTTAGAAGAAAACAACATCCTCCCAATAGAACTGAAAGGAAATAAAAAGAAAATCAGGGATAGAAAAAATACTGTACTATGCTGGGCAGAATTGGAAGTCAATGCCACCTTTTCTTTCTTTTTCTCTTTCCCCTTGATTTCCCCACTTTTTCCGTTCCCTTTCCTTCCCTTAATTTCCTATTTTCTTTTTTGTTTTGTATTTTATACAATAATTTTTAAAAAAATGATAATAAGAAAAGGTTTTAGAGAATTACAAAAAAAAAACCAGTACAAAAAGCTATATATGGTCTGGATTGTTTATAAAAAAAAGGCATTTGATTCATTACCACATAATTGGAACATTAAATGTTTGGAAACAACTGTAAAAAACATTAGAATGTTTATAGAAATAATAATGAAAGACAGAATTGTTGTTGGTTGGAAATGTAAAATATGGTTTTGTCAGTGCTAGGAGAGGCTTCTTCCAGGGTGACTCATATACATCCTTATCATTTGCCATTGCTATGATCACCTTTTCAGTGATTTTGAAGAAAACAAATCTTGGTTGTCAAACAGCAAAAAAAAGCTAATGAAATCTCACATTTGCTTTCCCATGAGGAACTCTCTACCACTTGAAATTGGACAGGCCTCTGTCCTCTTAGCTTTCCAAAGAGCACGGATAACCTGGTTCCCTCTCCCAGTTGTGCTGATATAGAGCAAAATGGATGAAAGGATGTTGGAAGCTTGTTTTAGTGCCAGGTTTTTAATCTTTGTGGGGTCTCTCTCTCTCTCTCTCTCTCCCTCCCTCCCTCCCTCCCACCCTCCCTCCCTCCCCCTCTCCCTCCCTCCCTCCCTCTCTCCCTCTCTCCCCCTCTCTCCCTCCCTCCCTCTCTCTCTCTCTCTCTCTCTCTCTCTCTCTCTCTCTCTCTCTCTCTTGTGCTAGTTTTTATTGATGTTTTAATTGTTGATTGGGAGAGGCTCAGAATTCAAAATCAAAGGAGTAGCTATATAAATGTTTTAAATAAATGAGTAAAATATAGAGTAGATTGTTCTTGGACACGAGGGGGTCAGTGTGTTCAGTTAGAGCCTACAAAGCGCTTACATTAGAGAGGAGGAGTGGGGGAA